>NC_068996.1:31638305-31639474 GCF_001194135.2 Octopus bimaculoides | reverse complement strand
ATATATATATATATATATATATACATACACACACACGCATATATTTGCATGATATCTAAATACGTTTAATAAACTGCTTTGTTATAGTTTATTCAATGCTGCCCGCTCTGATTTCAAATCATGGCGAAGTCAGTTTCGGGCTACATATTTGGGAGGATTAACAAGGTCCGACAGATGCCTTGAAGAAGCTGTCTCAGCCCTTCACAAATTCATTGCAACGTCAGCGACAACACACACGCATGCATATGTATACATATACATACGTACATGTATACATGCATAAATACATACATATACATATATAGTCTTCGAATACCTCGACCGTGTTCTTGTCCCCCTAGTGGCTTCCCTCCTTTCACACATCCACTACACCAATCATGCTTTCCATCTGTTTAACTCTTTTTCCTTCCCTTCTGGCCCCTCTCAACTCTTGACATTAAAAGTTTGTATACGGTGATCCAACACAAAGAAGGACTTCTTGCGCTTAAACATTTCCTTAACCTTCGGCCTGACCCAACCTGACACCTCCACACTTCTTTGTCTGGTCGAACTCCTCCTCTTCCTCAACTTCTTCTCGTTCGCGGGGAAGTTTTACCAACATGTGTCGGGAGTGGCCATGGGAACGAGAAAGGGCACCAACTATGCAAACCTGTTCGTTGGCTACGTTGAGGCGCAAATATTCTCACTGGTGGCACGCCCGAGACTTAATACGGTCGTTAAAACGATGACTGTATCAGAGCAACCTCACTCGCCTGCGAACAGCTGGATTCCTTCTTCTCCTTTGTCCAATTCTTCCTACCCTCGAATTCTCCTGTACTCTTCAGTCGAATTTTTCGACATTTCTGTCAGCATATACCACTCCACTCTCACTACCTTCATCCACTACAAACACTAACTCACTGTCCTACCGTAACTTGTCCTCCTCCCACCCTACTCACAATTAGCTCTTCATCCCATACTTCCAATTCCTCCGTCTACACAGGCTCTGCAATGACGATCATGACTTTGAGACTCAGTCTCAACTCGTCTAACGTGAATATCCCCTCACCATTAATACACTGCCCTTGCCCGGGTACGATCTGTGGACCGTGCTTTTGCTCTTTCTCCTCGCACCCCTCTCTCCCTTCCTTACCCGTCTCCTATTCCCCTCACCTACCACCCCTTCAACC
>NC_068996.1:31635049-31637796 GCF_001194135.2 Octopus bimaculoides | reverse complement strand
TATATATATATATATATATATATATATATGTATGTATGCACGTATATAAATATATGTGTGTGTGTGTGTAAATAGAAAGTAATGTAAAAACATTACGGAGGATATATTATAAATAACATTATTTATGAATATATCAATGGCCAAGCATGTTATCATAAAATATAACCAAGAGGGTTAAAAACTCTTACATGTTAAAAATAGCAGTCAAAACCGCTATAAACCCATATTATCAATCATATTATTTCTCCTCGCGATAAAAACTGTCTTTGGGCGACATGACAAATAGAATCCACAACTTGAAAATGACTGGTTAATTCCCTATTGTAATTTCGACGTTAGGGACCACTTAATTGTGTAGATAGAGGTGAAAACATTTCTATTGCCGGTCGGGATACATGCTAGCCCCAAGGTAAAGTATTGTTTTGATTTCTATCTATAGGAATATTTCCCCCGATGAGGCAAATAGGTCCCTTAAGTGGTCCTTAACGCCGAAATTGCAATAAGGAATTAACCAGTTATTTTCAAGTTGTGGAATCTATTTGCTATGTCGCCTGAAGACAGTTTTATATCATGTGGAAAATAATATGAGTGACGTAATGGCTTTATAGCGGTTTTGGTTGCTATGTTTAACCTTTTAGTGATACTTGTGACTTGTTCATAATTATAGACGTTTCTCTTCTTTATATATATTGCTGTATCTGACTGCTAATGTTGGGAGCTGGCTGTTATTTCTAACGTCGGAGGTCAAAAGTTTTGCATAGAAGAAAATAACGAAATCTGTTGAGGTTTTTACGATCAAAATTTATTTGAAAGAGTTTGAATATTATTGTGCTTAGTGTAATCGAAATAGTATTACGACAAATGTTGAGAGAGTCTGGATGTTATTGTAAATGAAATAATATTAGAAAAGTTACTGCTAGACGTTGTTACCGCCAGTGGTTCCTCATGATGATATTAGCTAGGTTCAGCCCTTTCCTGTATCTATTCGCCATGTTGTCCACCGTCGTGTCTGCTACAACCCAAGACTTTCTGACTGCTGGCGGTCGCTAGTGTTGATTCTATAGCGATCAAGAGGCTCAGGAAGGAAGGCATCAAAGTTGATATTACTCGCAGGAGGCTTATTCCACGTGAAGTCGTGGTTGGCCAGATCCTATCGATCACGTGGGCAAATCGCGATTGGTCAGATTCGATCACGTGAACAGCATTCCAGCGAATCGTGACATTCGGGTAATCACTGAATATTAACACTAGATATATATCGAGCGTTACACTATTACACTTTCTTGTTGTTCATATACCTGTCTTCGTCTTTTGCTCTCTGTAAATTTGAACTATACATATATATTCGTGTATACGTTGTATTATGTGTATATGTACACACACGCTCCTATATATAAATGCGTGGATGTATGCAATGGTGTAGGCCAAATAATTTAATATTGCCAACTTTTCCCACTAACAAATAGATATAACATTTAATTCTTAAAATCAATCTTTTTAAAATTAGTTTTCAATTTTTCGCGAAGCAGCTGCGATTATCGCTAGGTTTTTGTTTTCTATCGTCAAGTGAAAGGGAAAGAAAATTTCAGTACCTACTGAATATATTTTATATACACCATGTCCTTATTTGAGCTATTTCTCTTAACACCATCTTGTCGAACATATTGCAAATTACCGTTGATCTTCGTAATCAATTAAAAATATTTTCGCGTACGTCGTTCGATGCAGCAGATTCTACTTCATTTATTTTCTAATGTAGCCTAGCCTCGACCAAACTTCATTCATTCCGTTGTTTGATATGGTAATATACAAACAGATAACTATACAGGTATATTTGATTAAAAGCATACAGAAGACCAATGTATAGATTACTTCCTGTCTGACAGCAAGATTTAAAATGGGCTCAGTGAACAAGTTGTGTTCTCGTAAAGGATTTTATTTGATAGTGTTTTCATTAATGTTTACAACATCTAACTATGTATACGATAGCAGATGTAAACTGAGAAAACAGCCGATTTTTTCCTGCCAATGATAAAGAATATTCAACTATTATATAAACCAGTCAGGATTTCAACTATATCGAACTGAGTAGGTTAGTTAGCATATTTGTGCTTTAGACATTAATTTAACAATAGATATTTTAGGAACACCACGACATGAACTAGAAGGATTGAAATAATTTTAGATAGTAAAATCCATACATTTCTAATCTCATTAACGAGGCGTTTCTACGCCAAATGTTAATTTAAGTTATATACTATGGTAATAGCATAATTCCTGACGATTATAAAAACAACCGGATATACTATGTAATCAGTTGGAGAAGGAAATCGAAGATTTCTCCTCTAAAGATCGGTCAGCAAACTACAAAACGGAACGTCAGGTGTCTTCTTTCTCAACACATCTAAATTTTGGAAGGACGGTGTTTACATTTCTGTTTAGATTTCCTTTAAAAATTCAATTAAATTTCCATTTGGTTTCTTCACTGATCAGTTTATTGTTATTCTCTTAGTCTCATTTAACGCCAAATCTCTCTTCACGGCTTCCTTTTCAAATAGTTTGATAAAATTTTAATTAACAATAAGAAAATTGTAAAATCCCGACAAATTACTTCGTAACTTAAGCATGTAAATAATTTATATTATTATATTCAATAATGAACAAATTACTTACATGCCTGCATTAATGCAAAATGCAAAATGCAAAAATCCTTCAAAATAATGCAAAATGTCCACAGGTGTAAATAT
>NC_068996.1:31626573-31633200 GCF_001194135.2 Octopus bimaculoides | reverse complement strand
TATATATACATGTATATATGGGTGGGGGAGAGAGAGAGAGCGCGCGTAAATGTGAACGCGAAGTACATTCAAGATTAAGATTATAGTAATGTTAATATATCATTACCACACGTCTAATAAGTTGATATTTCAACATTTTATTCGATACTGAAGGAGACGGCTGTTACAGCACTTTGAACACACATTACTAAACATTGTTTGTTACACTGGTTAGTGTGCAGAATACAGTCGGGACGTGAAGACAATTAGGACCTCGCTATGTAACAAAGTTTTGTGTTAAACGCGGCAAAAAACACTACGGAAACTTTTGAAATGTTCTGGCCTGCTTATGGATTAACTTGTTTGATCCGCGTATCTGTTTTTCGCTGGTACAGGTGGTCAACGACGGTAGAGAGGAAGGAAGAGACGATGAGAAGTGAGGGGGGGTATCAGAACATCAGACCTGGTTGAGAAAATTCGCAATTTTCTGGATGAAGACCTCTGTGTGTCTATAAAGACAATAAACATACTATTTAGAGTTGGTGTGACACCTGTAAACAGAATTATTCATGAAGACCTGAACTTGCAAAATATTTGTGCAAAGTTTGTTCCCAATATCCTCAGTGACAAACAGAAGAAAAGACGCGTTTGCAGTAGCAAGGAAATCGTTGGTTTCATTATCTCCAATCCAAAAGTACTTGAAACTCTGGTAACCTGCGATGAAAGCTTCATCTTCTATAATGATCCAGAGACTAAGAGAAAAATGCCAATGAAAGCATCCTGGCTCCACCTGACCCAAGGAGGCCAGGCAAAGCAAATCCATTGAATGGCCTATGATGATGCCCTTTTTCGACAAGTACGTCATCTACATTCATCGGGTTCCCTTTCGCAAAACGATCAACGAAGAGCACTTTGTAGAGGGTTTCGTGGAGTTCAGGAAGAAATTTCGTCACAAAAAACCAGAACTCTTCCAATCAGGTCGGTGCCACCTGTCCCTGGACAGTTCACCATTCCACAATTCCATCCTGGCAGCCAGCTACTTGACAGAGATGGGCATCAAAGCTGTTCCTTACTTTGCTTCCTGTAACTTTCGGTTGTTGCCTAAGATGAAGGGGAACCTCAGGAGTAGTCGTTTTGAAGATAGTGAGATGAAGGAAGCTGTAAAAAAGGGTCTTGGATACCTTCACTTTGGACAAATTCTTTAGAGACTTCAAGAAAGTGAACTATATTACACCCATAAATGGTTATGGCTCTAATAGATCTACACAATCAGCGTAAACCTGCAACTAAATTACAAGAACAGAAAATATATACCTGCTATTTCATAGGGTCAAATAGATTGTTAAACATTTATAATAGAAGAAATAAGCAGTTTACAAATAAAATATTTCAAATGTTGGAATACATTACAGTATGGAAACATAAGAGAGATCTCGAAAATAATTTCTGCGCAGTAGAGCATTCCGCTTTGTACAAAATTACATTACAATATGACAACTGTATTCGAAAACATACGCAAAATATATACATGCACACACACACACACACACACACACACACACACACACAAATATGTGCGTACATGTAAGCATAAGAATATGTATGAATATATATACACATACATACACAAATACATAAACACATATATACATGCATCGTACACACATGCAAGCATATATGCATACGTGCACGCATACATACACACTTACATACAACACACACACACACACATGCATGCATACATACATACACACGCATGCATACATACATACACACATGCATGCCTACATACATACATACATACATACACACACACATAACAAAAGAGTACTTCTATAGACTCCGGAAAAGATGGAACTCAGAGCTTTCTGCATTTAACATGACCATATCTCACAATGTTTTTACAGTACCAGTTCTAATATCAACATTTTGGATATTGGACTGGACACTCAATGAGATACGCAGCGTGGGCATCAAAACCAGAAAGGTACTGAGCACCACTGGCAACTTCCTCTTTAACAGCGACACCGATAGGATTTATGTAAGAGAAAGTGATGGCGGTAGAGGTTTAAGGTCAGTCCAAATAGCCTTTGTATGTCGCATTGTATCATTCACACAACACCTGTTGACCAGTAAAGAAAGAAATGAGTACATTCTATGCATACTGAAAAGTGGGAGCAACATCTTCACAGTTGGAGAACTATTGTGCCGTTACTCTGAGAATACACCTGTCTCTTGCTAAACAGAAACTGGTATCATACCAGCAAAACGTAATGTATGGGTACATCATCCGTAAGCGAGAAGACAACAACATTGACAGGAAAAGTAGCCTTTCCCGAACCTGCAATTGATACATTACATCCTACCTTTCGCTATCAAAGAACAGCAAATAGCTATTAAATACCTGATGAAGATATATATAGCTATTAAATAGCTATTAAATACCTGATGAAGAAGAGTAACAAAGATACCACCAAACCTCCACGTTGTGATAAGAAAAAAAACCCCTCGACTCTGCTATACCAATATGGAAGATAACGTTCACATCAGCAGTAGCTGTCCCAAAATATGTTCGAGATACTATCTGCCCCCGAGGGATGATATAGTTGCAAAGACTATTTATAATGTTATTCGCAGGAAGAATTGCCTAACCATATATATCAGAAGCATATCAGAACCATTAACAGATATTCGCACCTTTAAAAACAAGGAATACTGGTAGAACTCTCCAAGATAAACATCAATTTGGTGCAAACACAACAGGCCTGATATTGTTTTGTGGTACACAGGGAACAAACGTCATACACTGTTATACAGGACAGCAGTCCAGCGGATATGACTTTACAATCAAAAATCGAGGAAAAAGAGAACATTTACGGTGAATTAATGCGGAACTTACAGCTCTTGTACTCTGATTATGAATTTTCATTTGACATATTCAAGCACACACTTCATGCACACACCCACAGCCACTTTTAACACGGTTTATCAATTTTAACACGGGTTATCAATTTTAACACGGGTATCAATTTTATTTACAAAGATTTGGTTCACCCGAGGCTGTAATAAAAGTAGAAGTTATGCAAGATGTCATGCAACAGTACCGAAATCGAAACCTTGTGTTTGCGAAGTAAACTTCTTAAATCACGCATACATGTTAGCACCTATAAATTTGTCCTCAATGAGATTTAAATTAAAAGCGCTACGAGCTGAATTTAAAAAAAAAAAAAAAAACACTGCACGGATATTATTCTAACCGACTCTCAAGCAACTCTGCCAATAAAAAGTGGTTAGAATATTAGTGCAAAACTACTCCATTTCCTTCGGTGAAGGGTAATTTTGCACTTTCAATTACTTGAAAATCACAGAAACTGGTATAATCTCCAGTCAAATTGGCCTATAAGGTAGACACTGATTTCATACGTGTGTGTGTGTGTATATATATATATACATATATATATATATAAAATACCTAAAATTCCTACTGTAAATTCTACCTACGACATTAAGCAACACAAAGTCACTCACGCACATACACATATAAAGAGCCAAAACAACACACGCACACACATACGCACATAAACGTGCTATTATTACATACACACACACACACAGACGTGCGCGCACGCACATACCCTCATATACACACACATAACTCCTTCTCTTGCTCTCGCCTGTCTTAGAAAGAGCTTTTTCTTCACCCATTCCCTTCCGGTCATTTCAAAATGTAACCGCGTGTATCGTTGGCGATTTCCTTCCACCGTCTTCCCTTCCTTTGGACTTTCCTCTATTTCTGTATGTATGTATGTACTTATGTTATGTGATTGTTCAGTTTTATTTCAAGATTTCTTGCCAATAGAGAAAGAGCCGGTTTCTAACCTAGATCCAAAGTTTCTTCATTGGAATCTCAACATCAACAGGGCATTTTTGTTTGTATGTATGTTTGAATGTATGTATGAATGTGTATATGCATGTGTGTATGTATTTATGTATGTGTATATATATGTATGTATGTATGTATCTGTGAGTGTGTGCGTACATATGAATATAGTGAAATAAATTAAGGGTTTACAAAGCCCCTACTAAACAGGTTGAATATTGAAATATAATCAAAATAAAAATAAATTTCCTACTTTTACAATGTATTTCAATAATTGAGAGACAAAATATTTATCCAGAAGAAACGGAAAATAAGATTCACTCTGAACTGCGCAGGAATGAGATGACATACGACATGGCGTTGCTAAATTGATTAATCAGCGTCTTGTTGCTTTTGTCCGTTATTGATTGGAAATTTTAATTTTTGTTCATAAAAATGGACCCGTTAATCCTCGGGCTTCCATTCTTTTCATTTGATGATGACCGAGATATTCTTGCAATGGCATCTTAACAGATATTTTCTAAGAGAATATTCATTTGTCTTAAAGCGTTCTTTAATGTAGATGTGCTGTTTCTGAATGGTGCTTCCTATGTAAAAATTAACACGTGAATTATATGTAGCATATACGAGATGCGTTCAAAAAGTATCTTTTCTTCGGGATTAGAAGGAAAAAAAAATTGTACAATTCACTGCTGGTAACACCTCTGGAATGCCTTTTCTGAAATGCTATGGAGATCCGCCATCGTTTTCCTCTCACGACTAAAATCACTTCCCTTTCAACATGGTTTTCGGTTTGGGGAAGGGCCAAATTTGGAGGAAAGTAGGGAGCCTGTCACGCAAGCGGTGTGTTGTCCTTAGCCAGAAAAGCTAGGACTAAGTGTGTGGAATGAGTTGGCGCATTGTCTTAGTGAAGTTGCCAATTCTTCGCTGCCACCATGTCCGACCGCTTTCGAGGCACAGTATCACGAAGGTGATGTATAAACTCCAGATAGTATTCTTTATTGATTGTTTCGCATTGTGGTACGTATTCATGATGCACAATACCACGGAATCAAAGAAACAGGTCAACATTATCTTTACATTACTGCGAACTTGTGCTATTTTACACTTTGGTAATGACGGATGCTTCCATTAGAAGGACTGGATTTCCGGATCGTAAGCATAGACTCTTTTCACATCACCAGTAATGATGGTCTTTCTGAAGTCTGGGTCTTGGTTTGCATAGTCCAGTATGTCCTGAGCGATTTCCATTCCAAGTTACTTCTGCTGTTCCGCCAGCACCTTGGGGGCAAATTTCGTCGACATTTTGCGTGTACAACTCCTCCGTTAAAATGGAATGCACTGATCCTGTGCCTATTCCCACTTCGTGAGCAATTTCTTGGATTGCTACACGACGATCTTCCATAACTATTCGCCGAACCATCTCAATCAACTCCACGTATTGACTTGCTCTCTATTAATGTTACCTTGCTCTCTACTGAGGTGCGGCCATGTCTGAAGTTGTGCTAATCTTTCAACTACTTTTGTCCATAGCATCATCTCCAAAGTCCTACTGAATCTTTTGAATGGCTTAAGCTTGAGTATCACCGGACTTTTGATGTAACTTAATACAATATCTCTGCTCGATGCGTTTGGTCATCTTGCGTGAAAACGAAAATCCGACGCCTGTGCGCTACGCGTTTGTACTCTAGTCGTAACAGCCAAGTGCTGCGACCGCCTAACCGGCGCGAAAATTATCACGTATGCGCAGGAGTGGCGCTGTCACCTCCCACCCAAAGGATTTTGCGCACAAAGCATTAGTTTTGGCGGAAAAAAATAAAATCGAATACTTTTTGTGCACAGCACGTTAGCCCTTAAACACTTATTGCTGATCGGCCGTATGCATACATTGTTACCATGGATGAACCGATTCCTAGGTCGGAATATTTTAAATAAAAAAAGAAATCAAAGGGAGTCAGCTGTATGTTTTGTCCCTCTTTACCAATCTCTTGTTAGACTACAAGTTATCATCCGCCAGTCTTGATCAAGCTACAAGTTTCAGTGTCGTAATTTATTGAGATAAAATTTGAGTTCTTTAAAGCGTATGTAACACTTCAGTTTCTTGTATATGTTTAAGTAAGTGAGACGGAAGGATGCAATCTGAGGAACATTAGGGAGTTATTTTAAGCTGTCATATAAATAAATTCTTGTCATCAATAAGATATACCTGGAGTAACTCAAAACTAGCTCAACAAATTACAGCACAGAACTTGTAGCTTGAACAAAACAGGAGGATGACAACTGGTAATCTAACGAAACTAAAAGGACATTCAATCTGAACTTACAACAAATTTCACTCCAGTTTACGTTACTGAAGAGAATCAACAACGAACTACCCTTCTTTGTTGTATTGGTGGAAAGGATAGACAGAGAAACAGAAAAATCAATGTTACTTAAACCTACTGTCACTGAACTTTAAGTTTCACTTTCCATGTATTGTTAAAAATAAGAATTGTCAAATGGTCACATCTAGTAATTTGTGCTAAAGTACGAAGAAGAAATGAGTTCCCTGGAAAATATTTTCAGTTGTGTGGTGAGAAACTTGCTTCCCAACCACATGGTGCCGGGTTCAGTCCAACGGCATGGCACCTTGGGCAAGTATATTCTGCTTTAGCCTCGGGCCGACCAAAGCCCTGTCAATGAATTTGGTAGTCAGAAACTGAAAGAAGCTAGTCGTACATGTGTGTGTGTGTGTGTGTGTGTGCGTGCGTGTGTGTCTGTGCACATGG
>NC_068996.1:31624666-31626563 GCF_001194135.2 Octopus bimaculoides | reverse complement strand
GTGCGTGCGTGCGTGCGTGCGTGCGTGTGTGCTTCTGTCTGTTTTTGTGATTGTCCCCCACACCGCTTGACAACTGAATTTGGTGCGTTTACACCTCCTTACATTAACGATTCAGCAAAAGACTAGTCTCATTTCATCCTCCTCAGAATGTCGGTCCTTTAAATAACCCTTCCTATGTATATTTTTCTTTCTTTGTGGCTGTTGACTTGTAAATATTCAAATGGAATGTTAATCAAGTTGATCTCTTTCTCAGAGATACCTCGGAGAACGTGGAGAACAAAGTCATTTCTTCCAGACAAAACCATTAAATCGTCTTTTTTTTTTAAATCTTCGGCTTTATTCTGTCTGTACCCTAAGACAGAATCTTAAGTCACAGTCTTAGATAACTCAAAGAATCTGCAAGACATATATCATGGGAACTTATGTGTGTACGTGCGTGTGTGCTGGTGTGTGTGTGTGTTGGTGTGTACTTGCATGTGTCTGTCCGTGTACAGACATGTATGTCTATATATATACACAGTACAGCCATACATATATATGTGTGCGCGTGAATATGTGTGTATGTGTGTGCGTGTGTGTGTATGTATATGTATATATTACAACAATAATAAATTTAAGCTCTTTACTTAACACAGAATGAAATGTCTTGGTGAAACTGTTGATGAAAAGATGGGGATTATGTTGCTTAGAGTATTGATCCTTTGTAAATGATGTGCAGAATAATTTCCACCTTATTTCATGGAGAAAACAACGAGGTGATTTCTGTATAGAGAGAGCTCTCTGAAAAATGGCCGACAGGTTGAGCCATTGTTGTTTTGAGCTGTTGTTGTTTTATAATATTATTGTCGTTACCTTGTTGATTTACGTCCCCGCACCCATTGTTGTATGTCCCATTTCTTATCCCTTGTTCTTTTCTGTTTTAGCTGCTGCTGTTAAACCGTCATCAACATCGACACCGACACCAACACCGGCACCACCTACTCCATCGAAGCATATATGCACACCAAAATCAATAACCCCACCCACCACTATCAACAACACTACAAACTGCTACCACGAGCTTCAAAACACACACCGTCACGACCATCGGACTCGCTAACACTTCTATGAACACCACCACTGTTATATGCACTACAACAACCCATCACTACAATAACAACGGCAGTAGCCATTACTAGTATTACTACTATTACTACTACTACTACTACTACTACTACTACTACTACTACTACTACTACTACTGCTGCTGCTGCTGCTGTTGCTGCTGCTGCTGCCTCTGTATACTTACCGTTACTATAGTTTGCATCTATTTCTCTTTATTTATATCCTGCCGCTGCTGCTGCTGCTGCTGCTGCTGCTGCTGCTGCTGCTGCTGCTGCTGCTGTTTCTGCTGCTGCTGCTGTCTTGCCATCAGTATTGTTTTTTAGTATTGTTGTTACAGTTGCTATTGTGCTTATTTTAGTTTCCGTTCTGTGAACCCCATCTCCGCCCCTTGTTCGGGTCAGTCGTGGTGTTTATGTTTTCATGGCTATTATTCACGTTGCTTCAGTCGACAAATTTCTTTGTGGAGCAATTGACCAATTGGATGGCAGACATTTCGCAGAAATACGATCCCTGTTCGTAATTGACATTAACCAAGTCGTGTGTTAGTGTGTGAGTGTGTGTGGGTGGGTGTCTTTGTATGTTTGTGTGTGTGTGCGCGCGTACACGTATGTATTTATGTACATATGCGTGTGCATTATCGCGCAGGTTTATGTGTGTGTGTGTACGTACGTATGTATGTATGTATGTATTCATATGTAAATGTGAGTGTGCATATGCGTGTATATGTGTAAGCGTTTATCTGTATATAAGTACATATATGTGTGTGTGTACGCATACAAGCACATCTCTCTCT
>NC_068996.1:31621677-31624624 GCF_001194135.2 Octopus bimaculoides | reverse complement strand
TATATACATACTTACATATATATATACATACTTACATATATATATACACTCAATAAAAAAGGCATCCTACCCACTAAGTACTCATATCTCAACAGCTACGTGATTGTATATCACCTATATCTTACCATCTCCTTACTTTAATTACATTAACAACAACAACAAAAACAATACGAATAACGTGAATATCAGCAAGAACAACAACAACAACGAGCGACAGATCTTCTTCCCTAAATGGAAAGATACGTTGGGTTTGTTAATCCTCCATACACAATACCAAAGCGGAAAACTGGACAGTCATGACTGGAACGCTTTCGATCAAAGGTTTGTTTAGTCAGAAGTGTCCTGGGGCTGAAAACGACAACAAAAATATGACACTAACGACTACAATCTGTTTCTTATTTTGCATTATAATTTTTCCTAGTCACTTTTCTGTTTCATCCCTCTCTCTATCTCTCTCTCTCACCTCTCTCTCTCTCTTTCTCTCTCTCTCTTTCTCTCTCTCTCTCTTTCTCTCTCTCTCTCTTTCTCTCTCTCTCTCTTTTATTATTACTACTACTACTACTACTACTACCATTATTATTATTGTTGTTGTTGTCTTTGTTGTCATCTCATTATCATAAACTCAACTGCAATGATCTCCATCGTCACCCTCGTAGCAATAAAATAAATTATCATCATTGTCGTCGTCGTCGTCAGCGTTGCTTTTGTTGTTGTTACTTCTGCGGCTGCTGCTGCTTCTAGTGCGATGGATTGGCAGAATCGGTAGGGCATCGGAAAAAAGTGTTTTGTTCCGGTTCATTGTCGCGGCTCATGAGTTCAAATTCCGCTGAGGTCAAAAGTGTTATTCCTTCGAGGTCTATAAAACAACTGATCAGTCGAGTTAGTGGGCCAAGTCTAAGCCGACGCCGGTGGACTGAAGAGAAAGGATCGGAGAGCTGCGCTAACCTAGACTTCTTGGCAGCAACAATAACTATAACATCACCAAGGTTAACTACAATTCTAACAGCAACATTCTCAACAATATTGCTTGCTCATCACTATCAGATCACTAGAAATGGATGTGTTAGCCATTAGTAAGATTAAGACATCTGGAAAGCACGTACTTTCCAATGATTACGAGGTATACTTTTCACGCAGCCTGTTGTGATCGGACACCGAGGGACAGTATTATCCTATCCCGGAAATTCTTAGACCTCGATGTACGAACAATGTTTTCGGACCCATACAAAAGGTCGGTGGTCATAGACATCCTAGGCAGTCACAGAAAGCTGGTGCTCTGTTAACCCGTGCAAAGACTACAGATACTGGTTTAGCGAATAAGTTATGTTCATACGCTAGAATGACGTCCTTTAGGTAGATGCCTACACAGGTCTGTGAGTCAAGAATCGATTGCAATGCTGAGAAAATACCAGATCAGTGTGTTCGGAATTGTTTAAATAGGCTCCATAACCTCACAACATGAAGATCTCAAGATTTTAAGCAAAGCGAAGAGACGGTCAGTACAGTTCATTTGAAAGCTTTCGATATAATCAATCATCAATACTTGACAGTTTCCGGTTTCAGCCTCGAGTTCAAAGCGACATCTGCTCTATGGTTAAGGTGAATGACTACCTATAGAAACATTCTGTGTTATTTGCACGGTTCATCAGGGATGTATTGGGTCTATTGATTTTTTTAAGCAAAAATAAGATGCAAACTTTAAACATAACGCCATTTGTTCAATCAATGATATAATTACCATTTCTTTCCAGTATATTCTGCCATCTTGTAGGCAGATCCATAAATCCTTTCTCAACGAATTACCTGTCTTTACTAGTGAAAACATTCTCCGGGTAAATTTTTACATCCTCTTAAAAGTTGAAGGTGTGTCCATTCAATGAATTTTTAAGAGTCCGAAACAAATGAAAATCTGGAGGCGCAAGGTGCGGGAAAATTTTCCAGTCAAGCCACAGTAATCTCTACCGCGTCTGCAAAGAAGGGTGCGATCTACCATGGTCATAATAAAAGAAAATGTTCTTACGATTAGCAAGTGCTGGACATTTCTAATGGGTTGCTGTGTTGTCCAGCTGGTCACTATACACATCCGAATTGATAGTCATGTACGTGAGAAGAAGCTCGTAAAAGACAACACCCTTCCATTCCCACCATGTTGAAAAGATAATTTTCTCCGAATGAAGTCCTGTTTTGGAGATTGTTTGCGGTGGTTCACCGTGCTTTCCCTATGACCGTTTGCTCTTCACATTGTCATACACGATCCATTTTATTTTATCCCGTCACCATTTTCTTTGGACGATCCATTTTATTTTGTCCCCCTGTCACCATTTTCTTCACGTTTCAACCACGAATCGCAGATGGAAATCTGCCAGGTGACGTTAGCCTTATTCAATTGATGTAAAACCTAACATCGAGCTCGGTGATGCAGATGGTTTTCAACACTCGATTTGGATATTTGGGGGAATATTCTGCGATCACCCTGGCCATATGACGAGGTTGGCGCAGCTGTTAATCTCAGGTGGCCTGACAGAACGAGGTGCATCTTGAAGCGAATAATTTCCAAACGAAATACAAAATACCTGTCTCATCGTAAGTTTCCATTGAATTACGTTGAATTGTCAAGTATCTAACGAGTCTGCAATCAGTTAAGTTCAGAAGCCATGAGAGCCACTGCCTGGTACTGCGTCAGGGCATATTATTATTATTATTATTATTATTATTATTATTCAGTAGTTTTATTTTTATAACGTGCTTTCACTTCACTACCGAGCGCAGCTCTGTGCGCCTTGGGTATGTGCTGTGGTTTGCTGTGGTGCTCTTATGTTTACTGTATTGAAAGTGTTTTGCGTAGAATGTGTGCAGTACCCAGTAGTGCAATTTTCTGTATGTTATATATATTTGTAAGTCCTGGTGTTTTTGTTATGTATTTGTCTGAATATTTTTTTATTATACC
>NC_068996.1:31618698-31621002 GCF_001194135.2 Octopus bimaculoides | reverse complement strand
ATTATTATTATTATTATTATTATTATTATTATTATTATTATTATTATTATTATTATTATTATTATTATTATTATTATTATTATTATTATTATCATTATCATTATTGAGATCACGAGCTGGTAGAATTGTTAGCACGCCGGACAAATGCTTAGAGGTATTTTGTCCGTCTTCACGGTTTGAGTTCAAATTCCGCCAAGGTTGACTTTTTCTTCCATGCTTCCAGTGTGAATGAAATAAAGTATCAAACTGGGGCGATGTAATTGACTGACATGCATTCTCCTAACATTGCTGCCCTTCTGCCAAAATTTGAAGCGATTATTGTTTGGAATAATAGGTCCAGACAGAACTAGGCTGTAAGAAGTTTGTTTCTCAACCACGTGACTCCGGGTGGGACCTTGGATAAGTCTTTTCTACTATAGACCCGGACTGACCACTCTTTTGTGAATGGATTTGGTAGATGGCAACTGAAAGAAACCATTTTTGTAGCTGATGGAGCTGGTGTAACTGCTGTTGGGAGAGGTGTGTTTGTCTTTAATGGCATCTCCTCACCGTCATCACTCTTGCCATATTTTTTTATTGGTGTCGCAAAAGTGCGGATCTCCCTTCTCTTTTTGTTGTGGGAAGAAAGCCTTTAGATGGTTTGTGTCCTTGCACAGGTGACATCTTGGCTCTCTGCCCTCGACGGCTACGTGAAATTTTGTGCCACAAAGTAGGCTTATGTAATCCGTGACAGTCTCCACGCACAGCTAGTCAGCTTGTAGTAGAAGCTGCATCCCTTGTCCTAACCAGTTCTGCTTGTGAATCTTCTGTATTCGCAGAATCCTGGTTTTCTCTTCTATGCCGAGGAGAATTGCAGCCACTAACCAACAAATGCTAATCACTGGTGGGAAATTGATTATTCTAATTCTGAACACTCCTCGACCAAGGTAGATGGGAATGAGAATGATTTCGCCACTCGTTAGAGTAGCTGTCGAGTGATTTTTTTGTCTCCTCCTCTGAGGCGAACGTCACCTCAACGATGTTTCTTGCTCCTAACTTCATAGGTTATGCTTTTCCAAACTAGTTTTAGAGACTTCTCTAATTGTTACAACCTTGCCTACTCTACTTTCCTACTTTTCTCTCCAATTATTTTCTATAGAACTGTCCGCAAATTACATATCTTGCTGTACAGTTCTAGCAATGTTTAGTTCCACATTTCTGCAACATACATTTAGCATTCTTAAACTCATTTTCGTCTAAGAAAATGTCTTCACTTACTTGTCGGGTCTCTTGTGCAAAGTCGAAACTGCTTCGACTGGATTTGTTTGTCTCGATTTCGTTGTCTTTTCGTTATATTGGTGGCGGTGGCTATTGACGTCGGGGGTGCCGGTGGAGATGGCAGCGCTCTCGCTTATGTTGATGCTTTTTGTAGTTTTCTTTTATTCCTGTAACGGTGAAGGGGAGGACAGAAGCAACGGAAATTCATTTTCATATGTTTCAGATGCGCAATTTTTGTTGTTGTTGTTGTTGTAGTTGTTGCTGCTGCTGCTGCTGCTATAGCAGTCACTGACTTTCATGACTTGGCTGTTATCTCTTCCAAACAATCGGCTGTTCCTTTCAGCGGACGGACAATTTTTGTTCGCCATCTTTGATTTTAGCAAAAAATTAGGCGCGTCTTAGCTCAAACAAACACCAGAATAACCCCTAAGGGCTACAGATGGAGAAGAATTAATCTGCTCCCCAAGGTTCCATTTTGTTTAACTACGTAGCAATAACAAATGTACAATGTATAACAATGTGTAACAATATGAATAACAACAAAACTTACGGAGCGATGTCGATAGATGAACAATAATAATAATAATGGTTTCAAACTTTACTACAAGGGTAGCAATTTTGGGGGAGGGATTGAGTCGATTACATTGACCCCAGTCTTCAACTGGTATTTATTTTATTGACCCCGAAAGGATGAAAGGCAAAGTCAACCTCGGCAGAATTTGAACTCAGAACGTAACGACGGGTGAAAAACTGCTAAGTATTCCATCCAGCATGCTAACGATTCTGCCAGCTCGCCGCCTTAATAATAATAATAATAATAATAATAATAATAATAATAATAATAATAATAATAATTGGCAAAATGTTGGCAAAAGATAACCATCCCTAAGTATAACAATATGTGTATGTGTTTTTATGTATGCATGTATGTATGAATGTATGTATGCATGTATATATGTATGTATGTATATATGTATGAATGTATGTATATACGTATGTACGTATATACACACACACACACACACATATATATATATATATATATAT
>NC_068996.1:31610409-31616516 GCF_001194135.2 Octopus bimaculoides | reverse complement strand
ATTGTTTACAACGAGGTGTTATAATCACAACAGCAAGAAAGTATGTACATGATCACCTTCTTTTACGAAACTTCATTGACTTTCATATATTTATGTTGATATACATATATATACGTGTGTTTGGGTGCGTGTGTGTATATACATCTATATATATAAAGATGATGCGTAGTCTAGACGGCGTTTTTAGATTTCATTATTCTCTTTAACCCGGGCAACGCCGGGTATTTCTTCTAGTATATATATATATAAATGTAAGTATGTGTGTACGTATGTATGTATTTGCTCGTCCTTATGTTTGTCTTCGTATCGCTTGACAACCATGCTGGCTCGTTTACGAACTTGTAACTTATATCAGTCGCTTTTGAATAGAATAGCTGCCGGACTTAAAATATCTCACGGTAATTTTCTTTCTGAATTCAAATTTCGGGATCAATGAAATAGAAATACTAGTCAAATACTGGAATCGATGACATAAATTTATCTCCAATTCTCCAAATTGTTGGCCTTGTGCTTAAATCAGAAGCCACAAGTCTTATTGGGGTTGTTGATGTTATCGTTCAGTTCTTATTATTGTCAGTGGAATAATAGAATCCTTTGAGCATCGCATTAAAATGGCTTCTGTAATTTTTTCTAGCTTTTTGCATCCTGAGTTCAAATTCTGCTGAGGTATTTTAATTTTGATTCGTCTGGGACCGATAAAATACGCTATCAATATACTAGATCGATGTAATTGACAAATGCCTATTTTCAAAATTGCTGGCGTTTACCTAAATTAGGAACCATTATTATCATTACAAATAAGAAAAAAAGCATCAAGATAACTCTTAAATTTCACTCAACCATTAAAACAAAGAATTAAAAAAGATAATGTAGTTCTAGATAGACTACGTCCGAAAGCAACATCACGACCTCATAACGGAACATTGTTCATCAGGTCTCCAGGATTTTATTGACCTGAGAGTAAATAATATCACTATTATAACATTCCCAACGCAAAGCAGTATTAGCTTAAATATTAATATAACCACCAGTAATTCTAACATTTCTAGTAACGTCATTAACAGAACCACCGACACCACCAACATTAAAATTAACGCGAAAACACTCACGAACGCAACTAAATCGCCAACCATTCAGGAAAGGAAATCTACGTGGTTTCTTAGCTTATTAGAAATAACAGCCAAATCTCTCACAAATCAATCTTAAGGAAGGAAATGCTACTTCGCATAACGTAGTCTTAGATATACTTCCATAAAGATGAAGTAGTCATGGCCTTAACACCTTCTATGACAGGTCTACTGGGACCAAACAACAAAATAATCGACCCTACCAACATCAATTTCATCGATAATAACTACAACAGTCTACCGCTGTGGTACTCCAATAGCAGCAACATGAGAAATATCACTGAGTTTAGAAGTTCTAATACCACAACCACCAATAACAACAACAAGAATAATTACATCAACATCGGTATACCTGAGTGAACAATAATTTCTCGACGCCACTTCTCGTTATATTGTCACCATTACTATTCCACTCTTCGGCAGTGACATGCTTTAATTTTACCATTCAATTCCTTAGATTAGTTGTCGCCGTCGTCGCCGTCGTCGCCGTCGTCGCCGTCGTCGTTATCTTTAGCCTTGTCTTGTTGTTGCTGTTGTTGTCATCGTTGTTATTGCAACTGTACTGCTGCTGTTCTTATTGTTGTTAGTGTTGTTGTTGTCGTTGCTGTTTTTGTTGGCGATGGTGGTGGTGGTGGTGGTGGTGGTAGAGACAGTGGCGACAGTTGGGTCGTGGTTGGTGGCCGTCGTGTTGCTGTCATTGAGCTATTGTTGCTGATGTTGGAAGCGGTTTGGAATTGGTGTTAATCGTGCTGTGAGATATGCTAGTGGTGTTGGTGATAGTGAAGATAGTGGTGTTCAAAAGTGGTGGTGGTGGTGATGGATAGGTGCTGATGATGGTGGGGGTTGTTACTGGCATTGTTGATGGTGTTGTTGATGATGATAATGGTGTTGGCGGCGGTGGATAGTGATGTAACAATGGTGGTGTTAGTGTTATCAATGATTGTGGAAATGTGGTATGGTGATGGTGAGATGTTGATGGTATTGGGTCGGGTCGGGTGTGTGTGTGGGTGTTATTGGAGTGGGATAAGGGATGTTAGTGTTGTTACTGGTGTTAGTGTTAGCAGTGATGGTCGGGTTGTTGAAGGCGGTTTTCTCTTAGTGTTAGAGAAAGTGCTAGTGGTGTTGGTGGTGATTTTAGTGGTGTTGGTTGAAGGTGTTAGTAGTGATGGTTGAAAGGATGTTTGTGTTGTTGGGTGAAGAGATGTTTGCGGTGTTGGTAGTAGTAGTAGTAGTAGTAGTAGTAGTGGTGGTGGTGGTGGTGGTGGTGGTGGAGGTGGTGGTGGTAGTAGTAGTAGTACAAGGAGTAGTAGTAGTGATTGAAGTGGTGGTTCTGGTAATAGTGATAGTAGTGATGGTGATTGTAGAAGTAGTTGTAGTGGCAGTGGAAACAATGATGGTAAGGGTTGAGGGTGGGTAGCGGATTTCTTACTCTTCGTTGAAGTGGTAGAAATACATTAGTGTTTGTTCTGCTGAGATATGTTGGTGGTAGTGATGATGACAGTGATGCTGTAGGTGGCGATGACTATAATGGGTGGTGGTGGTGGCGGCGGTGGTGTCGGTGGTGGTGATGGTGGTGGTGGCGATGGTGACAATGGTGATGTAGATGATTACGGGCGGTGGGACGATGGTAGTGATGGTGGGTAAATTGGCGATGGCAGTGGAGACGTGAGGGGTATGATAATGACGATGTGATAGTGAAAACAGTGTGAGGGTGATGGTAATGATGATAGTGGTAAACCATGACGACGATGGTGTTGGTGGAGGTGCAGGGTGTCGGCCGATAGTGAAAGTGGAAGGAATAATGCAAAATACGAAACGATTGCGATTAACAGTAATTTGTATGTGTTTTTTGTTTTTCCTTTTCATATTCAGCATACTGTGCTCACACCTCACACCTTACATCTCTTACCTGACACCTTACACACTAACATCTATACACACTAACACCTCTCTACCACTTTTCTACACGCACGCGTATACACACACACTTACACACACATACACACACACTGAAACACTTTTAAAGACTAACAACCATATGAATATAGGCAAACGCACATTTAGCTTATTCGATCGTACGTCACACGCGCACACAACGCAAATATTTATGTATGTAAATCTATGTATGCATGTAAGCATGTATATCATACAAGCATAGCATAAACATACATATATACATACATATATATATAAATAGAGAGAGAGAGAGAGTGAGAGAGATATATATATATAGATATATGTATATATATATGATATATATACATACATATATATACATATATATATATATATATATATATATATATATATATATATATATATATATATATGACACGTATGCAAAGCATATATATTCGTGTGTGTATATGTGTATATGTTTACGTGTGTACACATTCACGCACACACACTAACACACATACATATACATACACGTACATATAAAGAAGCGTACACACACCATTCCCACATACGTAAATAACATATGTCGATGAAAACGAGGCTTACACAAAATTAAAGAGGAGATATACTTACAACTCAAATTCTTTCAGGTCAACGCAAAGAGCTTAACTTTTCTTCTATACATATAAACACATCTCATCTCGTATATATGCTCATATATAACTATACTTTATTCACACGCAGACACACAAGCACACTCCTTCTTCACACGAATTTACTCCCAGTCACACGAATTTATTGGTATTTTTGTTGTTGTTGTTGTTGTTGTTGTTGTTGTTGCTCTTGTTGTTGTCTGGATATTTCCATGTCACTTTATTTACATTTTTCCACCATCACCACCTTCTCCTTCTCATCATTATCATTACATCATTGCCATCATCATCATCATCATCATCATCATCATCATCATCATCATCATCATCATCATCATCATCATCATTATCATCATCATCATCGTCATCATCGTCAGCAACGACACACAAATCCCCATCAAATGCCATCCTGTCTTAAATAAACAGTATACATATATCATACATATAATGGATTGGTCACTGATGGAACGCTTTGGGGCTAAGTCACAATACCATTAGTGTCATTTCTACCATTGTCATAACCGCCGAGATTATCGTCGTCATCATCATTATCATCTTCATCGTCATCGTTGTCGTCATCGTCATCATCAACAACAACTACGCCATATCATCATCGTCGTCGTCGTCATCTTCACGGTAATTACTACAACTACTATTAGATTATCATTGTCACTACTACTACTACTACTACTACTACTACTACTACTAGTAGTAGTAGTAGTAGTAGTAGTAGTAGTAGTAGTAGTAGTAGTAGTAGTACCAACACTACTTCTACTGAACATTCATCACCACCATGGCTAACACTATTATAATCACTATTTCATTAACATTGCTACATTGAAACCGTGAACAACAACACCACTTAAAATGCCATTCTACAGCAGCTAATATTGATATCTACAGATCGGGTCTACAACAACTGTAACACCACCATCAATAACAACAATAAAGTAAGCACATTCGATGTTACATACAAAAAATAAAAATAGATAAAAAAAAAGTTATGGGCTGTGGAGAAAAATAATATAAATCAGTGGCTAAATGTGTCAACGGGAAACAACTCTGAATATATTTCGATATTACTAGAACACTTCATGGAAGCACAGACTTTGAAAACTTATCACGGTCATCATATTCTCCTCACCCAAACTCCCCTCTTCCTTCTCATCATCATCATCATCGTCGTCGTCGTCGTCGTCGTCACCATCATCATCCAATACTTTATCAAAATCATTACTACCACCACCCATCAATCAGGATTATCAATCCTGCCATAACTAATGCAGCCTTGTCCACGATAAATTTGCATCCATAACTATAAGCGACCATTTCTATCATGGTAATTATCACTGCCACCACTACCATGACTTTTATTATCATCATAATCAGCATTATCATCATCATGTTTAGTAACATCAGCATCACCATTATTATTCCTATACAATCGCTTTCACAGCTTCTATTACTATCAGTATAATCACTACCTACAAGAACAACAGTAGTAACATTCACCCCCAAAATATTACAGCACTTGTTGTTGTTGAAGTTTTAGTAGTAGTAGTAGTAGTAGTAGTAGTAGTAGTAGTAGTAGTAGTAGTAGTAGTAGTAGTAGTAGTAGTTGTTGTTGTTGTTGTTGTTGTTGTTGTTGTTGATGATTATGATGATGTTTAGATATAGAGCAGCTTCGATAGAGGAAAAGGTTATCTAAAACTTGCCAGTCTGGAACATACCATCTTCATTTCTGATGCAGAATAGATTTTACGAATTTCTTCGCTTCTTTCAAGACAGTAGGGTGTAAATTGAGGGAGATTTAGCAGCTGTTTCTAACACGTTGACTAATACCATACATATCAAATACCACCACCACTAGCACTACTACTACTACTACTACTACTACTAACATCATTAATTCTATTGGTATTCCTGGTGGTATTACCACACCAACACCAACATTAATAAGATCAATATTACTACTACTGTTAAGATTGCTCCTGTTGCTACTGCCATTACAACTACTACTACTACTACTAATAATAATAATAATAATAATAATAATAATAATAATAATAATAATAATAATAATAATAATAATGATAATGGTAATAATGGTAATAATAATAATAATTGTACAGTACTACTACTGACAATTCTCTTCTCATCACTCGCTATTTCAGTCTTGTTCTCACATAAGTATGTTCTATTTCTCTCTCTAATATCTTTCTGTCAGTCTTTCATTCTAGTATTTAATTCGAACCACCCCCTTTTTATTTCTCCCCTTTTTTTTTACACACTAATAGCTTTCCTTTATATATACACTCTCTCTGTTTATACACTTATACTTTCTCATTCTCTATCTCTTTCTCTCTCTCACTTTCTCTCTCTCTCTCTCTCTCTCTCTCTCTCTCTCTCTCTCTCTCTCTCTCTCTCT
>NC_068996.1:31604917-31610136 GCF_001194135.2 Octopus bimaculoides | reverse complement strand
CTCTCTCTCTCTCTCTCTCTCTCTCTCTCTCTCTCTCTCTCTCTCTCTCCCTGCCTATCTATCTGTCCCTTTACTTGTATGCATTCACACTCTGCCTTTATTTCTCTTTCTCTTGTTTAGTTTTCTGTTTCTCTATTCTGCTTTTCCCTTCATCTTCTGGCTCCTTCCTTCCCCTTTCCTTATTTCCTCCTCACCAGAAGATCCATGTAATTTACAAGAGAAATAAAGAGGAATGCCGTTAAGACTTCGGGACTTTTTCACATGACACACCAACAAATGTTTGTGCAATAGATTTCAATATCGGCTAAGTGAATTATAACAATTGCTTTATCGATCTGGCGCCGCCTAACTTCTACGAATTAGCAGACCGTGTTTGCGTTCTAGTAATCGCCACCATGCCAACCGTGAAACACTTCCCAAGCGGTCGGTTATCGCTCCACTCCACACTACCAATGTCTTTAATTAATAGGAAAATATTTTTTTTTAAGCGAAAGCATCGAGCATTGAGCAACGCCAAGGCGTTTTAGAAAATGGACAAATATCGGCAAGAGAAAGAAACACATGAAAGAGAGGGGGTGAGAGAGAGACGGGGAAAGAGAGAAGGAAGAATAAGGAAAGAGAAAAAGAAGTGAAAGAGGAGAGAGTAAAACGACTGAATCAGTGAGAGAGAGAGAGAGAGGGGGGAGAAGAAGAATAGAGAAAGAGAAACTGACAGTTTTACTGACAGTTTTACTGACATTCACAGAGGCATAAAGAGACACATAGACAGAAAGAAACACTTAGACAGAAAGAGACATGCAGAGTGAGCGATTAAATTCCACCGATCAGGGAAAAAAAAACAGGCTTTACTCGTTACTACATTGTCAGTCAAAATAGGAGAGTGAGATGGCAGAATCGTTGGTGCATCAGACTTAATGCTTAGCGACATTTCTTCCGACTCTTTTTCTGTGCTCAAATGCCGCCGAGGTTGACTTTGCCTCTTATACTCTCGAGGTCGATACAATAAGTACTAGTCAAGCACTGCGGGCAATGTAATCGACTACTTCCACCCAGCTCACCTTAAAATTTCAGGCCTTAATGCTTATAGTGGAAAGGATTATTATTATATGTCTTTCATCCCTCCGGGTTTGATAAAATATCGTACCAGTCAAGTACAGGGGTTGATGCTATCGACTGACTCCTCCCTTCTTGAAGCCAAAATTAGAAACACTTTTTCTAAGTGAGAAACAATTGTTGTTTTTCTTGCTGTTGTCGGTAGCTTCAGAGATATTGATGGAGTTTGTGGTGGCGGTCGTGGTGGTGGTAGTGGTGAAGGGTGGTGGTTATTATAATGTAAGAATTTGGTAAAAGGAAAGTGAATGCAGAATCTGGCGTAAATGGTGGCTGTAGAAACATACTTTGTAAACCATCACATTATCTCCAAGTTCTTCCTTCAAAGAAGTGTCATTGTTGTCACTCCCCTCGGTCGTGATACCCTTTTAAGTACCACAACATCCGCCATTTTACACATCAATTACAACTGTATCATATCACCACCTTTATCACCACCAACATTATTGTTCTTCCATTTCAGCAGTCGTTACTAAATCCCACACCACTGTAACTAAAATTTATACCAATACTTCTAGTTCAGTTACCTAGATTTTCCACCACCAACACTTCCACCACTACAATCACCACCACCATAACCTCCACCACCACTACTACAACTACTACAACAAATATTACTACTACTACTACTACTACTACTATTACTACTACTACTACTATTACTACTACTACTACTACTACTACTACTACTACTACTACTACTACTACTACTACTACTACTAAAATCTCAAGTAACACTATATTGCCACTTGCACCTCCTCATCCACTGCCTCGTTTTAATCATTACCTCCCCAACTACTACCACTGCCATCAAAACCATCTCAACCACCACAATCATTGCTACAACCATTAACACAGAGCAATCTGAAAAACTACTACTGGTATTTCCACTTCCACAGATTACACTACTTCCTCCATTACTACCTTTATCGCGACTAACACCAGCGCTAACACCACATCAGTCCAACTACAACAGTAACAGCAACACTGAAAGCAACACCATTGTCACCGCCATAATTTTCATCACCACCGTCACCACACCAACTTCCGCTGCAACCAGTATCGACACCATCACCACCATCACCACCACCACCATGACCACCACCACCACCACCACCACCACCACTACCAGCAACATCACTATTATAAGGAATAGAATCATCTCATCGACGCCTCTGAGAAGTACCACCATAATCAACATTTCCGTCGTCACTGAGCCAATGCAGTTATTAGCTCTGTAATAACATCACCAGCAATTACACCAATGTCGCATACATCATTATGATCAGCAAAGTTATTAACAATACTCAGTGATGAAGAATGTCACCACCACTACCTTATCACTAACCACCTTCATTACTACACACACATGCACCACCAGCACAAATAGTCAGTACCACTATAAACACACCAGTGTACATCAATGCGTGTGTGTGCGCGCGGGCGCACATCAATGCACATGTGAGTGCATGCATGTATGTATACATGCATATCTATACACACACAGAGATACACACTCACACACAGAGTCCCTTTCTCACACACAGCACATGCATATTGTAGCTCTTTTGAATATATTGACTGCTACATATGATATGTGTGCCATATGTACCTACTAATACCACCACACTATCATTACCGATACCATTATTCTTTTCTACTCTAGGCACAAGGCCCGAAATTTTGGGGGAGGGGACAGACGATTAGATCGACCCCAGTACGCAACTGGTACTTAATTTATCGACCCCGAAAAGATGAAAGGCAAAGTCGACCTCGGCAGAATTTGAGCTCAGAACACAAAGACAGACGAAATACCGCTAAGCATTTAGCTCGGCGTGCTAACGTTTCTATCAGCTCGCCGCCTTAACCGATACTATTATTACCATCACCAAAATGGCAATAGTTTCACATCCAGCACCAATAGAGTTCGTTAATCACTCACCCACTTCCCGTTAGTACTTTAATAAGCTGCCGTGTTGGAGTTGTGCTATTTCTTGCTTAACTGTATTAAACCTGCTCACCTCTGATCCAAAATAGCTTATTTTGTGACTACCAACGTCCTACACTAGCAAATCATTCTCTGGAACTTTACAAGAGAAAGTAGTATCTACAGTATTTGAAGCTACTCACAGACTGAAAAGCTTTCGAATCTCGCTCATTAATGATTCAAATTTATTGAAATTTTTATATAAACTCATCTTCTGCATATTTTTCTAACCCTATTAACTGTTATACTATATACTCTACCTAATAATGCTTTCTGTTTCTTTTCTTTTTCATTACCCCCAATTCCAATGTATCAAATCTGAAGGCAATCACTTCTGTCGATACTTTGAGTGTCGCTCCCTTCGGCCACTAGTACGATTTGCGTAGTCATATCTCTTAAAAGTATATTCTCCTATGTTGACATATGTAATATTTTGCTTCGAAATTCTTACTGAAGATAATAGTTCCTGTTTTTTGTAATTTTTTATTTTATTTTAGCACAAACATCTTCAAACAAGAACATGAAAAAAATTCCAGCAGTGTTTCTTTTGTTGGTTTATTAAGAGCCCTGCAGGATTTCAATCCTACCCACATTCGTTGGACATGTTTTGTTTGAAATGTCTTTCTGTGCACTTTTGGCCCATTTATAGCAGATTATACCGCGGCCGTAGTGAAACAGCCAATCACATTGCGTTAGGTTGCCTGTTAGGAAAAATTAGATGTATGTGTCTCGTGTGTTTATGCATATATATATATATATATATATATATATATACATATATATATACACATACACAAGAAGGTTAGCTCAAGCTAGCTGAAGAACAGTATGACTTCCACTCTGACGCAGTACAACATACCAGAGATTCACTTTATGACAGATTTTCGAGAAGTCGAAGAATTATTGCCAAAAGGTGTATACTTGCTTTGTCGGCCTCGAAAAGGCAAATGACTGCGTACCGTGGAACATTCTGTCGAGGGTTTTACAGAAGGTTGAGTTTAATGGGCAAACTTTGATTGTCGTGAGTCCCTGTATGAATACCTAAATGTCTGTGTTCAAGTAACTGCTGCGAACTCAAAATCTTTCAACGTGAGTGTTGGACTTTGACATGGATGCGTATTTTCAACTCTTCTTTTCATAACTTTTATGAACTGGATTGACATGCGCAACCGTTGTGGAAGTAATATCAGAATCGTCGAGTGTAGGATCGATCAGCTGATACTTGCAGACGACCTAGTGTTACATGGTTCATCAAAAGGTTATCTCCCACTGAATTAGTTCGCTGTCGAGTAAGGTAAGATTGAGAAATAATTAATTGTTGCAAAAATGGATACATTGGTCCTCTCAGGAAACTTTTCTCAGTTCAGTCTGCATGTTAGTAGGACTGCAGAAGTTTACATATATACACCACCCGCTCGGGACTGAATTGCTGTCTCACAGACTTAGACATATTTTCTGCAATGTTTTTTTCTAAACCAGTTGTATTTAATGAGCTTTCTGCAATCAGGGAGAACTAGGATCATAATTTTTGATTTCGTTTCTTTCTTCTCGTTCCACTTTTTCACCAACATTTTTCACGTTTTTTCCACGTTTTTCCTTATTTTCTTACTGTCCAGTGTCCTTGTTTTTAAAAATTAGACATGTTTTAAAAGTACATCTGTGAATTTTAGCGATCATTCTAAGATGTATAGATAAATATAAACTCGCACAATATTCAGTATCTTTGTTTTCTGGGGCGGGATCATCAACCGGACTAGCTTCAGTCCTGTGTTGAGGTTTCATTAGCTACTGAGTATATCTATTGATATATATTACATAAGTTTTTTTTTTTATCGAACATGATGCCAAATATGCTTCTTTTTTTTGTAATATGCAAATCGATCAATCTACTTTACTTAGTTATATTAGGTTTATAAGTAATGCCCCATCTTGGTATTCTAGCTCAAATATACTTCGAATACCAACAAAGAATTCGATCTAATTTGGTTGATCCTTCTTTTCCTACCGACAAATGTACTCCACATTAATATACAATTAATATTTATTTTCTGCAGTACAGAGTGCCTTTGATATTAAAACTATTAAACTACTAGATGCAAAAAGATATATATATGTATATATA
>NC_068996.1:31599151-31604739 GCF_001194135.2 Octopus bimaculoides | reverse complement strand
TACATACCAATATATTAGCCTTGGAATTACGAAATATCTAATTATAAACCATTATATCTTGAGATAAATATGCAGCAAGTTATAAATACATGCATTTGCATCGATAGATAGATTTAATGAACATACATATTAACATTTATATGCCAAGAAATACAATCATATATGTGTGTGTTCACTTAAGTTAATTTGCTACACACACACACACACACACACACACACACACACACACACACACACACACATATATATATATATATCCGTACCTATATTCATATGCATATGTGCACTCAAAAATAAATACACTTGCATATAATAGCGTACAATTATATGTATATACATACACACACACACACACGCACAAAGACAGACAATACATTCACGCGCATTGATATGTGTATGTGCATAGTTCTCTGTGTACACATTTGAAGTCGACATTTGAGTAGCTATTTTCTTCGTTCCACCATTTATTTATTGTACTTTCCCCTTGAACATGCTAGCGCATATGTCGAGTTGGGTGAACACAATACGTTTCTGGGTTTATTGTCAGACAGATGGGATCAGTTGCTGACAAGTATCTTACATCAACCTAAGCCCCTGGATGTAATCAGCAAAGCCTAACAGATCTGTGAATAAGTAAATAGCAAAATAAAATAAAATATAAAAAAAGGCCGGTCGATTTGTTTGCTCAGCATCATCCGAGCAATCTAAAGCGCGCAACGGTGTTATCTCCGACGGAAATCCTTCTACTGTCCCTGAGCATTATAAGGACAATCTTAAATTACTTGAACAAACGACGCCATTATTTTAGCAAACGCACAACCTTCTCGAGAACAGGTGCGATTTGTTTGCCGGGGTTCAAAAGAACAATTTTGCTCGTGTCGCGGTCAAATATTGGAATTGTACTCCAAGTCAGTTTCTATCCAATTCCTGCTTTAATATTCATATCGTCTTAATACGTTTGCTTTCTTCTCAATGCCAACATTTGAATGTGCAGGGCGACGACAGCAGACAGCTTGCTATCCACTCGACTCGAGTCGACACGAAAATAGAAAAGGAGTGTAAGTGCTTCTTGTTAATGAACTTGATGGCCAAGTAGCGGCAGAGTTCTAAGACCTGCTTAAGAGATGTACAACTTGGTAAAAACCACAAAGTCAATTTGTGTAAACATGCAAATGCTGCCCACATTCTTCCTGTTTGTAATTGGCTTAAAAATAAAGCAACAAACAAAGAGCTAACGCGCAAATACATAGCAAACATACAAGAACAGACAGACAGACACACACACACACACACACACACACACACACACACACACACACACACACACACACACACACACGCATACACACACAATAAAGAATAAATTAAATATATAAAAAGTAAAAGAATACAAAAATTTTCGGGTGACAAATATTAGCGGGTGGTAATGGTAGTGGGCTGGTGGTGAGGTGCTGGTGATGTGCTGGTGGGAGTTTAGTAGGTGTATGTGAGGTGTAGGGCAATGACGGGGCGGTAACAGTAATTTTAGAGATTTCATTCAAATAGAATCAATAACGAAACAAATAAAATGGCATGAATAATAATAATAGTGATGATGATGATGATGATGATGATGATGATGATGATGATGATGATGATGAAGATGAGGATGAAGATTAGGATGATGAGGATGATGATGATGATGATGATGATGAAGAAGATGATAGTAATAATAATAATAAATGATAATAATAATAATAATAATAATAATAATAATAATAATAATAATAATAATAATAATAAATGATAATAATAATATAATAATAATAATAATAATAATAATAATAATAATAATAATAATAATAATAATAATAATAATGATAATAATAATAATAATAATAATAATAATAATAATAATAATAATAATAATAATAATAATAATAATAATAATAACAACTAGGCGGCGAGCTGGTAGAATCGTTAGCATGCCAAGTGCTGAATGATTAGTGAAATGCTTAACGGCATTTCCTATGCTGCTACGTTCTGAGTTCAAATTCCACTGGGGTCGACTTTGCCTTCCATCCTTTCGGGGTCGATAAATTAAGTACCAGTTACGCACTGGAGTCGATGTAATCGACTAGACTCCTCCGCCAAATTCCAGGCTTTGTTCCTATAGTAGAAAGAATTATTATTATGATTATCACCATCATCACCATCATCATCACCATCATCATCATCATCGTCATCATCATTATTTTGATACCTGTTTCCTTTAGGGTTCATCAAAATATGTCGTACAAAAGTAAGGTATAGAAATGTAGTGGGTGTGTGTCTCTCTCTCTCTGAATACATGCATACAAATAAATCATACATATGTATGCATACGTTTATGCATGCATATATATGTATGCATACACATATGCACATACACGCTTGTATATATATTTGAGTGGGGATGGGTGAAGGCAAAAACATAATCTAAATTCAGATCATTTAAGAAATGAAAAGTTAAGTTAATGTATTCACGCAACATTTCGATTGTTGTCGGACTCTGAGCTGGTTATGCTCGGAGCTAAAACTGATGTCTGAAAACAACAGCACTTGTCGATTTATGGTTTGTTGATGTTATTTCTAAAATTTCTGTCATTCTTTTCTTCATTTGTTTTTCTTGTTCTTTTGAGCAGAAAGTCTGAAGTTTGTTTAGAATCACACATGCTGACGAGGCCTTCAAACTGCTCCACCAAACTGATTGAATTCATATTCGTTCCCGTAATAGGTAACAATGTAAGGCACCTAGATAACTTGGTGGTTATCAGACGTCAGTATCCGGGGGTTCGTACAGGCCTCTTCTAACCGTATATTAATTGTGATCCCCTCTGTGATCACCGAATGTCTCCACTGTTGTGCAGGCGTAACGATAAGCCAAGAGCCATCGTTGGTAGTAACACCTCTAGCTGAGATCATCGTATAACTGAGACTTACTTATGTCGCATGAACTGCTGGCTTACTACGCCTGTCTGTTTCCTCGGATAATTTTCAGTCTTCAAAACTAATTACACAGTTCCGTTCATACTACCGCACATCAGCCAGAGCTTTCTCTTATTCATGTTTGAAAAACAGAGATATGCCATTTTTCTCATCGTCCTGCTTTGGATAAATGAGTCCGGCAAAGGGGCATTGTCATTTAAGTTATACCTCATCCATTCCTACAACTTTTCCTTGAGTTGGTTCAAGTCAAGTCGCTGTGTTTGACTTACAACGTTTGCAAAACAGAATCGTGATGCTGTCGTTGCTGTGAGTTCTGCTTTCTTCCTGTCAAATTATTGTTTCCAACATTATTGTTTTATGTTCTCCAGTGTACTGTCACAAGTTTCGAAGTTCTGTTTGTTTGATTTTTATTTTCATTGTTTATAATGATTTTAATTCTGATATTTTGAAAATAATATGAGGGAACATTTGTTTTCTGTATTCAGGCTACTGCTTCCTCTAAGGCGGGTGCTCTTCCTGCTAATTCTCAGATCATTTCGAATCTGGAATAGCAGTACAAATGACAAAAATAGCGTCTAAAGATAAAAACATTTTAATCTACTCACAAATATGGAGTGTACTTTCAAATTGCTTGAAAGATACTTTTTCGGTTAGTAAAACTGAGTAAATATAAAACAAAATCTTTTACATCGGGATTAAAATATTACATTTTCACGGAGAGCTGAATGAAAGGTTCACTCACTTAAGCACATAACAAGACAAACAGAGGAAAAAAGAAGAAAAAAGAAAGAGAAGGTGACCGATGTGAGGGTGAGGATGATGATGACGAGGAGGAAGAGGAAGAAGATGTTGTTGGTGGTGTTGGGGTGTTGGTGGTGTTGGTAGTGGTGATGGCAATAGTGATAGTGGTGGGGGGATAGTGACAGTGATGACAATGATGTAGAATAAAAATAAAGAAAGAGACCAAAATGCAGAAGAAATTCACGGAAAAAGCGTATCGTGTGAAATAGTGGAAAATGTGGTTGAATGGCCAAAATCGTTGACAGAGAGGTAAAAGAGAAAGAGCAAGAGGGAGAATGGAGTTGTGGTTTTTAAAGGGAGTTTTGCTATTGAGAAAGAGCTTGAGATAGAGAGATGGGTTGACTGGAAGAAAGTGTAGGAAGGGTTAATAAAAACTAGAACCAAGGTGGAGAGGGATGGGAGAAAAAAGAGAAATAAAGTAAGAGAAAGTAGAAGAGGGTGTGAGTGGGGTATGTGGAAGAGAGAATAGAGAGGGAAAGAGATTTGAAAAAGACAAAAAAATATATGAGGTAATTATAACGAAGACGGGGATATTGTAAATAGAGGTTCGGTATGAAAGCACATAGCATTAGTTAGAGAAGAAAACACTGAGATACATAATGTACTGGAGAGAATGGGATGAGTAACGAGATTAAGGAAAATAAAATAAAAGAAATGTGAAATTCCTCTAAATTTATGTGTGTGGGTGTGAATGAAAGAGAGAAAGAGAAAGACGGAATAGAAAGAGATGAAGAAAGGAAGACGAGAAGAAAAGAGATAAATAGAATGAGAGTAATAGGAACAGTGGAAAGAAGAAAAGAGAGAAATAGAATGAGAGTAATAGGAACAGTGGAAGGAAGAAAAGAGAGAAATAGAATGAGAGTAATAGGAACAGTGGAAGGAAAATGGAGTAAATATTTTAAAGGAAGATAGATAAAAGAGAGTGCAAAGTGAAAGCTCCTGAATAAAGAAATCGTGAAGGACAACGAGTGTGATATAAATAAAGGGAGGTTGAGAGAGAGGATATAGAAGAAAGCGAGTAGAAGAGAATAAGGTGCAAAGAATATGAGAAAAAGTTACGTAGTCAACTCTTTTAACTTCAGAGTCTGAGTAGATTGGTACAATGTTGATGAATGTTTTCAGGATGATAGATTGAGCATCTTATACAGTCTTTGTACTGTCAATGAAGAACAAATTGAACGAAGAAAATAGAAGGTGGAGAGAAAAAGTAATGACAAAAAGACGACAATAAAAACTAAAAAATTAAGCAGGGAAATATGAAAAAATAGTGAGGATCTAAGAAAGAAATCTTTATTAAATCAACTATCATTTACGCAATATCACCATATCGTGATGTGCTTAAAACAATGACATAAAACTGGGGTTGTTGCTTAGCCACAAGTCTGTTTCGACACAGCAGACATGATCATGTGGTGTTTTCATTCATCCTGACATTGTGTATCTAGAGCTGCAGTATCTCTATCTATCCATCTATCTATCCATCTATCTATCTGTCTATCTATCTATCTATCTATCTATCTATCTATCTATCTATCTTTCCCTCTCTCTGTTTCTCTCTCTTCATCTTCCCTTCTCTCTTCCTCTTTCTCTTCCTCTCCCCCTCTCTCTGTTTCTCCCTTTACATATATATATATATATATATATATATATATATATATTGCTATATGTCATATTTTAATAGGAGGCGCAATGGCCCAGTCGTTAGGGCAGCGGACTCGCGGTCATAGGATCGTGGTTTCGATTCCCAGACCGGGCGTTGTGAGTATTTATTGAGCGAAAACACCTAGTGCTTCACGAGGTTCCGGCAGGGGTTGTTGGCG
>NC_068996.1:31593042-31595937 GCF_001194135.2 Octopus bimaculoides | reverse complement strand
ATATATAATCAATGAAATTCCAACTTAGTCTGATTTTCACGTTTTATTATTTGCAATTTTTACAATTTTACAATTTTACAATATTGAAATATAAACTAATACTTTCATGCGTTGCGCAATCATCAGGTTTATGTGGTAACAGTCGTGTTCCACAGTTGACAATTGTAGCGAAATGGTTGCATTTATCCTATAAATACCCTCCGATGGGCTCCAGCAAGCTGGATCTTACGAACTGTATTTTGACCAATCAGCATGCGACTTAGATGTCATGGTTTGGTGAGCGCCTCAACTAAGTTCAAACTGCATTTCTACCAATCAGTATGTGGCTTAGACGTCACGGTTTGGTGGTTACGTCAAGAATTCTTTACTTTGACTGTACTTAAAGGAATAACTGTTTGGCTATATTCTTGTTTTCATTGAATTCTATTGTTACTCCAGAAACTTTTACATTTCAATCGGACCAATGTTCATTTGGTCAACATTACTACCATATTCAAATCACTTTTATTATTTTTGTTTTTGGTGTTACTAATGGCGGTAGTCGCAGTAATAATAGCTGTAGTATTTATTATTATTATCACCACTATCGTCATTATAATTACCACTGTTACTCCAACTGTCACTATAGTTATTTACCATAGCTGTCCATTTTCTCTGACTTTTCTCTCAATTTCACTTGAGTTGTGCAAACTGTAGAATGGGAATATTATAAACTTTTTCACATGTTCCAGATGGTTGCTTAAAGATATCTGACAAACATCAGGGTCCCTAATTTTGTGTCAGTGCACACGTGAACGCTCCGACAATGCATTGCCAGTCTGACCAACATATATCTCTTCAAAATTCCGGCTTTTGATGCAGTAAATTAAATTTCTGCTTTTGCACTTCATATTTGCACTTGCAAATATGCTTCCGGTTTTTGTGCTCATATATTGACCGGTATGTATGAACTAATATGTATCACATCGATTATCATTGCATTTAGATACAATGAATGATTTGTCATTGTTGCTTAGGTCGAAATTTGCCTTTGTTAATTATTGTTTCAAGTTCTTCAGCTGTCTTTTATTTAGAATCATAGCCCGATCTGTGATTATATCCTTTAATTCATTGCTTTAAGCAACGATCGGCAAGTTTGCTTTGGCAATGCTTAAGATATTTTGGTGACACGGATTGTGTGCCATTATAAATGGTATGACCTTTTCTTGTTTACCTCCTTTTTAGGTTACCCTTAGTCGTTTATGGGTATTTCTATAAAATGCTGTATACATTTTCCATAAGTAGACTTAGATATGTTTGTTTGAGTAGAAATTCATTGAGTTTTGTTAGGTGTTTGTTTCTGGAATTTATATCTCCCACAATGGTACAAGTTTTTCTGGCTAGGCAGTATGGGATACTGTGTTTCGTGTGTGTTGGATAGCACGATTTAAAGTTCAGGTATTGATGCGTGAGTTTATAGTATATATCAGTGGTGCCATTTTTAATTACCATTCTGTCTTGAAATGGTAATTTGGTACTACTCATCTTTATAAATTGAAGAGTTGGGTGCAGATTGTGCGGGCGGTATGCATAGAATTAACCAGGAGACACTTTCACCTTAAGGTGAAGGCACATCTATACAAGGCCACTCCACCCAACGCTATGTTCCAGCACCCCCAACACTGTAATGGGGACCTCCCTATACGCATACTAAGAAGAGGAAGAGAGGAATTTAGCTTCAAAATATCAAAGGCACACTTTATTGTGAAGCAGGCTCCTAACCTGAACCACCGTAATGAGCTGGAAGCGTGGAAACACGTCTACTACTTCAAGGATCTTTAATCGTGAAAGAGGGAAAAACTAACCATACTCTAAAAACGCTCAGTCGAAAGCGTTCACAAAAGAAACCAGAACTTTTCAATATTATTTTATTCACTTAGTTTTAGATGTTTACACTTTTATGTTTACACTTTCGACGGTCCGGATCAACTTCCAGGTGTTCTTTCAGTTCACAACATACATTCAGTCATGACTGCTTTTGATCTTCCGTGAGCAAGCGAGGCATAAATTTTGCTGCAACTCTTTTCATTCGCAATTCCCCGCTCAAAATTTGTTGGCTAGAGCTCCTGGATACACCAGTCATATCAATAAGTTCGTCACTTGTTCGTTGATGGTCGTCGAAGATCAGTTTATAAATTTTCATGATGTCTTCATTCGTTCAGGAGGTTGGCGGACGCCCTGAACGACATTGGTCTTCAAGTGACAAGTGACCACTCCTAAAACGTGAAAACCACTTGTAAACTTGTTTCGCTCGTAGCAACATGCTTGTAAGCTATTTGAAGCATGACAACTGTTTCCCCGGCAGGAAACAGAATTTTACAGAAGCAAGTTCTTCCTTCATTCCAGCCATAGCAAAAATCGACGAACAGGGAAGAAGTACTGCAAAACTGCAGCCGCTTTGTCCCACACAGAATGATTCCGGTAACTTTTGGGTACCTCCGCGTAACATCCTGCAACAAGTCTTACCCCAAGTCACACGCCACATTTAGCTTAAACAATCTATCTACATACCCAACAATTTATCTACCTATTTATCTATTTATTTATCTATCTATTTATGTATCTACCTATTTATGTATCTATCTATTTATTTATCTATCTATCTACCCACTCAGCTGGCAAAAATGAGTAGTATCTGTATTTCAAAGGGCCAGCCTTGTCATACTCTGTGTCACGCTGAATATCTCTGAGAACTACGTTAAGAGTACACGTGTCTGTGGAGTGCTCAGTTACTTGCACGTTAATTTAACGAGCAAGCTGTTCTGTTGATCGTATCAGCTGGGACCCTCGACGTATATATATATATAGCCACTTGTCAATCCCTTTACTTATATATATATATATATATATATATAT
>NC_068996.1:31586105-31592714 GCF_001194135.2 Octopus bimaculoides | reverse complement strand
ATTAAGAAGTACTGTCTTGGAAGTAATGACAGCCTTTGAGAAAGAGGGAAAAACATTCGTGTCAAAACAAAACTCCAGAATAAAACCAAAACTTTCATATAGGGACCACCGAACACTTACGCGAATTGTTAGAAGGGATCACAAAATTACAGCTCCCAAAATTACTTTAGAGCCTAATGACCACCTAGAGAACCCAGTTTCCACAAAAAGCTGTTCGCCGGGAGCTGCACAAAGCCGGATTTCACGGGAGGACTGCAATCAGAAAACCACTACTTTCAAAAACAAGCGTTGCAAAGTGTTTACAGAATTGGTCCATAGAGCAGTGGGAAAATGGTATTTTCTCGGACGAGTCATCCTCTACCTCATTTTCGACCACTGGCCGAGTATACGTGTGGAGACAGCCAAAATAAGTATTTGACTGAGACTACCTTCTTCCAACTGTTAAACATGGAGGAGGATCTGTGATGATCTGGGGTGGGGGGTTATATCTTGGAAAATCCTCCTGCCCAATGGTTTCCCTTCATGGAAGAATTAATAGTCAAGTCTATTTAAGCATTTTATCTGATAAAATTCATCCTATGCTTGCGGAACTGTTTCCGGAGGGAAACGCAATCTTTCAGGATGATAATGCACCAATTCACACAGCTAAAGTTGTTACTGAATGGTACGAGGAACATTCAAATAAAGTTGAACATCTTATCTGGCCACCACAATCCCCAGATCTCAAAATTATTGAACATTTATTGTGCATTTTGGAAAAACAAGGAGTCGATATCCTCCACCATCATCACTACAAGAACTGGAGACTGTTGTAGCTGAAGAATGAACAAAATTCCTTTGGAAACAATTCAGACTTTGTACGAGTTCATACCTCGTAGAATTCAAGCTGTAATTACTGCCATTACAGATATTTGTAAAGCAGTTCGACAAAAAATTCGTTTGTTTTTGAACTGACACGTGAAAACATCCTGAGAGGAAGATAGCACGAATGGAGGAATATAGTGTTACTTTTATTAGAGTAAAATTAGATGAGAGAATACGTGAAAGCGAGGGACAATAAGATAAAGAGAGAGGAACAAAAGAGTTTGGTGCATTGACAGCAGATAACGAGGCGGAAAGACAATGAGAGAGGAGAAAAAGGTAGTTGAAAGAAACGATAAAGTTTTCAATGTGAGAGATAAACATACACTCACACACACACACACACGCAAACACACACACATACACACAGACATACACACAAACACACGCACACACACACACACACACTCATATATATATTCATACACACATCCATCTGTATGTGTGTGTCTGTATGAATAGACATATATACATAAATGTATATATATATATATATATATATTCTTCTAATTGTTTCAGTCCTTTTGATTGTGGCCATGCTGGAGCACCACCTTTAGTCGAACAAATCGACCCCAGGACTTATTCTTTTTAAGCCTAGCACTTATTCCGAACTTTCCCGAACCGCTAAGTTACGGGAACGTAAACATATGAGCATCAGTTGTCAACCGATGGTCGGGGAACAAACACAGAAACACAAACATATATACACACACATATATACATATATATGATGAGCTTCTTTCAGTTTCCGTCTACCAAATCCACTCACAAGGCTTTCGTATCAGCCCCAGGCCATAATAGAAGACACTCGCCCAAGGTGCCACGCAGTGGGACTGAAGCCGGAACCATGTGGCTGGTAAGCAAGCTACGTACCACACAGCTACTCCTACGGCTATATATATATAGTACTATGCTTCCAAAGAATAAGTCCTGGGGTCGATTTGCTCGACTAAAGGCGATGCTCCAGCATGGCTGCAGTCAAATGACCGAAACAAGTAAAAGAGTAAAAGAGTAAAAGAGATATATATATATGTATATATATATATATATATATATATATATCAATTATTTATTTGCATGTTATTTTTAGACAAATGGATTTCATTCAAGCTGTATTTCCATTAGTAGGAATCTCAGCCCAAATCTTTCATACGTATATGAATCAATGCTAAGGTGTTAAAATACTATAGATATAATATTTATTAGTTATTTTGAGATGCATTTTATTTTCTTCCTTCAAATTTCTATTATTACATAGGAAGATGAACGACAAGACAAATAATTTCGTTTTTCTTGTCAAACAGATATTAAATAGGATCCAGGTTTTCGCGGTATTGCCAAAGAAATAAGTAAGATTTTTAATGATCCCATGATGTGGAAAACCTGTGTGATCTTAGATCTATATTTATTAACTATTGAAACCACAATTGCCTGTAATACGAGGTACTGAGCAACAATATGAAGTGTCGGTGGTTAATAACTTCTCTCAGACACTGGTCATCTCTGTAGTCATGGTTCTAAGCTCTCAATGATTCAATATGCATGGCTGCATGGTTCCACAGAATAGTATAGCTTACTTAGCCACATCCATTATAATGGCACATAATTGTTAACAACCTAATAGCATAGATATAGACAAATACCACTGCATGTTACCGTTAGTAGTACTTTTTCTTCACATCCAATATAGGGACTAGTCGAGTGAGACATATGTTGACAATGCATTATGATTTAATGCGCTGAACTTTGTCCATAATATCTAGCTTTTTGTTGCTCTACGTGCCATGATGCTTAACTGTCAACAATTCCCTCAACCTAGCATAAAACAGATAGTACAATTCAATATATTTCACAGTATTGTTTTAGGGTCAAAACACTTAACTGTCTGCAGTACAGCACCTAGCTGTCAGTAAATGAGGTCTATAGATCATAGCACAATGACCATAGCCAAGGCACCTGACTGGAAATGCAGTCTGCTCAGCTGCAATTAGTACCAAAATGTCGTGTAATATAGTATGCAGTGCCCAGATAAAAATACTTATCAATATTCTAGACCATATAGCTAGATAATATAGTTTACCATTTTCAAGTAATGTCAGTCTAGTTGAATGAACAGTTTATTGATTGGTTTTAAGGGCTGCGTTCAAATCATCCCCTCAGAAAAGCTAAGTGTTCATCATATTAACTACATAAAATGCATTTTTCGTCTAATCAATAACGGAAATACGTAGATGGAATAACAGAAGAAAAGTGAGAGAAGTGAAATGCAAGCTCATAATTAAAACTCCAATCATATTTTCAATACTTAGTAACAATATAGGTCTTTGTAAAACTGAATTTTAAAATATTGAAGAAATAGAGGTAATAGATCGTAATATATTGCAGCTATATAACATAGACTCGATATATGATTTACGTCATATGCAGCAAGATATATATTATATTATACATTGTATTCTACCGAATGCATACGCATCATATAGTTTACAGAACGCACTACATAACCTTTTAGAAATGCAACACATACATATAAAATATTTGCACATCATTTTCAAAATACAACGATTACTGCCTGACTTATTCAGGTAATCGTCTATTCTATATGCCACGAAGGTAAGTTAAAATTTTGTACCTTTTGTTAATTGATTGGATACACTGTTGAGTATTAATTTGTAGCATCATATGAAATACTATTGAATGGAACAAAGGACTAAGAGTAGCAATGCAACCCTCGCGTACGTTAATTTTAAATATCTAAGATATGAAGTCGAAATGAAAACAAAAATGGACATAAGAGAGGAAATAATCAAGAAGCAAGACAATTTTTTAGAAATTTGTCAAGAAAACAAAAGCAATTCCAATCAGATTTACCTGCCTCCTACATTCGTAAAATGGGTGTGGTTGAAGCTTGACTGTAACAGAACTGAGTTAAGTACTTCGTGCCGGATGTGATGTGTGGAACACAAAGGTTGAGAAGAAATGGAGAGATATGTGCACATGGTGAGACTTAGGGGAGTGTATATTTATGCGTCAGTTAATTTCAGTGGAGCAGAAAACATTTCTATAGCCACAAAAGAGACAAAAAGAACAAACTACGCATCTATGCAGAAAGAGATTGCAACTGATCAGGACTAAAGTATTTATTTTTCCTAAAGAGGAACTTTAGTATTTGTAATATAGTTTTGGTAATATTCTATTTGTTGGAGTTCACGAAAGATTATTTTACTATGTGACATTTCACAATTATAGCACTTCGAACGTTTTAAGTGCATGTTCCATAATCTATCAGTAGAGTGTAAATTAGTGAACCTAGTCATCACGCACAGCAATAATGTGTCCTGGCATAAAGCAGATATGAGAGACGGATCTTGACCTAATCTAGGATGTTCAGACGCCAGACATTTTTTAATGCTTTGTTATCTAATGTAACAACATTACTTTCTCCGATGATCTCAAGGTAAAGACATTACCGGTGAGCTACGCCTGAGAATAGATTTGATTCTATGTATGCCATCATCAGTACATGTCTCCCTTCCTAATGAGTGAGGAACGAGACTTACGTTCATGATGGAAATGATTGTTGACAACTGCGTTTAACTCAATTGAGATGTTTAAAAAATATGGAAAAGGATATTTTGTGATGTGTTTTCAAAATCTAAGTTCATTTCATGGGATGGGAAAATGAGAGAGGAAGGGAGAGAGATTGTAGAGTGTGATGAAAGTAGGATCTTACTCTGCGCAAAAAATTTTGAATATGATGAAAGGAGTGCCATCCAGAGTGGTTGCAAAGTTTTTATGGAGTTATCAGAGGAGTTTCTACACGCATCAATCTCGTGTATATGGTAGCTATCTTGAAGCAAGGCATATGAGTATGGAAAGAGTTTTTTGAGATCATGTATGAAGGATTGTTCGCGAAGAGGATGAAGAATGTGGAAGTTTTAATAGTACTGCTGCTTACAGTTCTATCATGATTGCGAAATGGTGTCAGAATTTGTATTAACTGTCTTGATGTGAAGGCTTTCCTGCAAATTGGGAGGTGAGAAAATCTTAAATGTTGTGTAATCTATGAAGACATCTGTTACCTTTTTGCATTACAGTATTTCAGGAATTACAGTCGTAGTTAAAGCACTCCAGCCCCAGTTAATAGTGGTGTGTAACCTACTTCAAGACTTGTAGGTAGTAAACATTTACTTATATTAGTTTGGAGAGTTATTGGCTCTGGTTATGTAAGACATATGAATGAGTGTCCTAAGCAAATGGTTTAGATCACTCACTTAGCTATCTCAAATGGTGTGTTAGCTAACGTGAAGTAGTAGTATGATTAGAATGAAGGTGTGGTGTGTTGTAAGAATTTGTGCGAGGTTTTGGCTTCATTAAGCCGTGATATGACAATTTCAATAGTACAAAGTCAATGATTGTCGGATAAAAGTTAAGTTTTGAAGATCAACAATTCGAAAACGTTTAATATTTAGAACAGTATTAGTGTCTTCTTGCATTTATCAGAAATACAATGTTTACTTAACGGTACAGTTAGTTAAAAGATGGCAAAAAAATTCATAATCTGTACCAAAAATGCAGAATAAGGATGCCACAAAAGTAGTGTACATTAATGCACTGGGCATTATTAGTTCAGTGAGGTGAAGTATGACAGACGATGTTTTCAATACAGGAAGTGAGGTAGTTGAATAGTTGATGGTGGTTTGAGGAATGTGAGATACGTTAGATAATTTGGCGGAATAGTGAAAAGAGACTTAGAGCCAGATTAAATATGCCTTTGTCCTTGAATTCAAGGTGAAAGAAGTGAATGGAGAGGAAAGAAAATTCTACATATGGTCAGTCATGACCTTTCGAAGTTAATCTGAATTATTGATTATGGCCTGAGGAGCAGAGATGGGTTACAGAGAAGGAGAGATTTGTGTCTCAGATAAGAATAGAATGTGTGGTTTGTGTATTGCTATGAGAGGTGAGGGTGATCTAGGTTAGACCGAAATCCACGTAAGTTAGCAAAGAGTATTACATGGCAAAGATATTGTTGAAATGAATGCCGACAACATATAAGAACCTACTATTTGTTTGGTTGAAATTGAATTACAGTAGTGAAATCTATAAGCAATGATATTCAGACAGAGGAGGTCAAGTGCATGAATCAAGAACAATGATACGATGCAAGAAATGGACAATGTAGTATTGGGAAATTTCTGAGAGAAAGTTCTGAGAACGGAAGCGTGTGTGTGTGTGTGTGTGCGTGTGTGTGTGTGTGTGTACGTGCGTGCGTACATGTGTACGTGCATGTGTGCGTGTATGCGTGCGTGCGTGCATGCATGCGTGCGTGCATGCATGTGTGCGTGTGTGTGTGTGTATGTATGTGTACCTGTGCATGTATGTGTGTGAGGTTTATTTCTGATTGAGGAACTGTTGTACAATGAATACAACTGCATAAGTACAGAGCCATGTGCATATTATGTGTATGCGATGGGGGGGGGGAGCTGAGAATGAACTATCCTGTATAAGTAATCAATATATATATATTTGTATATATTAAATACAATATATAAAAAAATATTATATAAAAAAGCAAACAAGTATAGCTATGGCAGTTTTCTTCGATGGAGTTTATTGTTAAACATTATGATTGCAATCAGTTTTTGATCTGGATGTAAATAATATATATATATGTATTCGCATACAACCTTTTCACTTGTGTGATTTTTTGCTACCCTGGTAACTATTTATCTATATTTACGTGTT
>NC_068996.1:31585110-31586069 GCF_001194135.2 Octopus bimaculoides | reverse complement strand
ATATATATATCAAAATGTAACTCCACGTGGACTATTGGCAATTTCTTTTCCTCTTCCCTATGTCTCCTGTTTCCAAAGAAGTGCTTTGCTAGAAACATAAAATAACCACCTATTCTTTCCTTCTCTGAACGTCTTATTAATATTTTGCATGTACCACAACTTGTGTCGTTGTTTTTTTTTTCTTGTTGTCTTTCTTCTCCGTGTTTTTTAAATTAATAATATAGATGGATAGATAGATAGATAGATAGATAGGTAGATAGATAGATAGATAGATAGATAGATAGATAGATAGATAGATAGATAGATAGATAGATAGATTCGTCATTTGCGATGGGTAAATTGTCACCATTTTATATTTTTAATTTCGTGCACACGTAGTTTGTTTTTAGTCTTTTTTGGATTGCACAATAGAGTAGGGTCAGTTGGGCACCATCTGTGAGAAAAACAGTACTATGACGCAATCCACATTCTCAGAAATTTGGAATCTACATGTTGTACTGCTTGGTATTCGCACCTGAATCTCCAATACGAACCTGTGCTAATACGAACATGTACCGAGAATGATGAAAATCAAACATCCAGTCAACATTATGGTGTTTGGAGTGCTGGCGACGTTATACCTCCATTCACCTTCCCACACGGCCGCCGACTCAATACGGTGGCCTACATCAACAGCATGGAGGCGGTAGTGCTCCTCTGAGTCAAGAGGGTGGCTGCTGGAAGACCCTATGTCTGGCAACAGGACTCTGCACCAAGCCACTCAAGCAGGAGAACACAGTCATGGCTGTCAGACAATTTCTGCGACCACATCACCTCTACACCTCTAAGATCTGGCCAACTAACTCTCCAGACTGCAACCCTCTTATTATTGAGCAGTTGAGCGAGAGACCATCAAAACTCCTTGCGACACCAAAGATGAACTGAAGGCAAGGATTATGGCAGCATTCACTAACTTAAAC
>NC_068996.1:31579481-31583745 GCF_001194135.2 Octopus bimaculoides | reverse complement strand
CATACATACATGTTGGTGGTGGTTGTCTACTCCTTACACAGAGTTTGACCACCTCCTGCACCTACACCTTAGCCCTTTCATGGCGTCTGTTGTGGCTTTTTAAACCAGACAGTGTTTTGAAAAAAACACCCACACAGATTGCACCTCTGATTTGCACTACCAATACCTGCAGGTAAGTTCTGCTCATTGTGGATCCTAACATGTCTTTTAAGACCCCCATTGGATTTGCAAACCTTCTGGCACACACCACATTCAAACGTGTGCACATACATACATACATACATACATACATACATACATACATACATACATACATGCCTGCATAAATACATACATACATGAGTACTTCATTTTGACAGATGATAGCCTTCCCATTAACACACACACCACACCCCATCACTCAGCACAATCACTCCGCTGGTGAGCCCTCAGATGTCCTTTACGACCAGCTGGTGACTGACTAGCTTTAAAACACAACTGGCAGATATTATTCAAGTTTCTTCCATATTTTAACCCTTTGGAATCTGATTCAGAAGGAATGTTTTTGTGAGCTAGCATATGTCTTTTAATTCTAGATATTGTCTTATAAATTTTGTGACATGTGACACAAGTCGTAAGAGGCGGTTGGAGTTCAAGATTATAACTTATCTGGGCATTCCGATTTTCATGTAACGTCATATGATTCACGTAACATGCTTTTGACAATAGAACACGATCACATATAATACATATCCAATGTTCACTGTTGATTACAGTTCCAATTGCTCCTTTACGACAGGCTCCTTTTAAGCTCAGAGTGCTAAATCATCTTTTCCTCCTAGGCATTGCAACCAGTCCTAACAACACCTCTCCATTTGATCCGGAACATCATTTTCGCAATCACTTTTGTTCGTATCTAGTTTCTTCAGGTTTTCCTTCATACAGTCTTTATACCCTTTCCTCGGTTTATGTTATGGTTGCTTACCAGATTTGAGCGCACAATAAAAAAAAAAACGCTTTGATAATCGCTCGTCTTTCATTCTAATAATATGTCCAGCCTGTCTCATTTGAGCCAAAATAATATGTTGTTCAGTTGAGTTACAACATGCCATGCGCAAAACCTCTGTGTCTGGTATGAAACATTTCCACTTGACTCTTAAGATACGTCTGAGAGACTTTTGATTAAATCTCTCCAGTATTTTTATATGACGCTTGTAAGTGGTCCACGTCTTACTTGAATGAGACACTGATTTTTGTCTGCAGGGCAATACTTCTATCCGCCCATACTCCCTTTTTTGAGCTTTCCAAAGGCAACACTTCCCTTCCTTATTCGATAGTATATCTCTGCATCAAGACCACGATCTCTTGAAAGTTTGCTTCCAAGGTAAACAAAGGTATCAACGACTTCTAATCTTGTTTCATTCACAAAAATGTTTGGTTCAGAATATTTTTGTCCTGGCACGGGAGTAAATATTACTTTGGTTTTCTCCAGACTAATTGTGAATCCGAAATGTACACATGCAGTGGAAAATCTGTCCGTTAGATGTTGCATATCTCCCTCTGAGTGTGCCAACAAATCAGCAGCATCAGCATAAAGCCTCATCAGTATAAAGTAATTTTCTAACAAGTGGTTTGAAAGTCTTCGTTTGCAGTTAAACCGGATCAAATAAAAAATGCAACCAGATGTCTGAAATATGATTTCTTTTCCCCTGTTGCAATCCTTTAAAGAATACCAAAGAAATTCAGAAAAATAAATAGAGAAAAGTGTAGGAGCAGGAATATTTCCCTTTCGACACCGTCGTCCACCGAAAATTCGTGAGATTGCTCACCATTAAAGACTACCTGTTTCTGGGTAGTTCATTAAAGATGCACACAAAATGCGTTGGGCAACCAAGTTTACATAAAACAATCCACAGCGTCTCCCTGTTTACCGTGTCAAATGCCTTAGTCAAACTTATGAAGACCTGGTATAGTGACATTTGTTCCTCTAAGTACTTCTCCTGAACCTGCTTCACAGAAAATATTATGGCCATTGTTCCTTGTTCTTCAGGAATCACATGTGGACACACACTCTCATCTAACATGATCCTTGAAAGTATCTTCTCGGTATGTGCAGGAGAGTTATCCCTCTAGAATTACGAAACCTTACTTTCGGGCCTTTCTAATTCCGTTATACATTGTAATTCCGTTGTACATGTAATTTAATTCTATATATTTACACGATAGACTTCTTTCAGTTTTCGTCTAGTAAATCCACTCACAAGGCTTTGGTTGGCCAGAGCCTATACTAGAAGACACCTGACCAAGGTGCCACGCAGTGGGACTGAACCAGGAGCCATGTGGTTGGGAAGCAAATTTCTTACCACACAGCCACACCTGCACCTATATATGTTCTTTTATTCTTTTACTCTTTTATCTGTTTCAGTCATTTGACTGCGACCATGCTGGAGCACTACCTTTTAGCCGAAAAAATCGACCACAGGATTATTCTTTGTAAGCCTAGTACTTATTCTATCGGTCTCTTTTGCTGAACCACTAAACTACGGGTACATAAACACACCAACATACCAATGTTGTCAAGTGATTGTGAGAGGACAAACACAGACACACAAACATATACACATACATACATACATACATACATACATACATACATATATATATATATACGACGAGCTTCTTTCAGTTTCCGTTTGCCAAATCCATTCACATGGCTTTGGTCGGCCCTAGGCTATTGTAAAAGACACTTGCCCAGAGTACAACGCAGTGGGACTGAACCCGGAAACATGTGGTTGGGAGGCAAGCTTCTTACCACACAGCCATGCCTGCGTATATATGCAACTTTTTAACACGTTAATTATAAATTTACCGTGGTTGGAGAGATGCAATGTAAATTTTCGTTTTCTTTATGAGAGGAATGCTATACGAGATCCATATAACATCCAGGAAATTAACTTCTTAAACTACTTTCGAAAGATAGGAAAACGACATAGGATTTAAAGAAGTAGCGCAAACTTGTAAGTGTTCTTTTTAGCGCTGATTGGCTATAATTTAAAACACTTAAAAGAGACTAACCTCTGTACAGAGCATATTCCAAGGCGTTGAATTTATCGTTTAGTTGATGTAAAAAATAATGATTCAACCAAGCGAATGGCCTGCGTTGCGACAGATGATTCCATTGTGATTCCAGGTATGTTACCACTTAAATTTCCAAACAAAAAATCATTCTTAGCATATTTAGGATTTTCAAGAAGTTGTAATATTATATTGTAATTTTTGCTGTGAAAATAATGGTGTTGTTTAGGAGTACAAGTGATTTAGAAGAGTAGTGGATGTCTATATAGCACTGAGAGACAGATGTATTGAGGTTAACGTTCAAGTAAATAAGCCAATCTAATAATTCATTCATACTTTGCTATATGGGTGAATTTCATCGGCTTTTTCACTTTAGGTATAATTATGTTTAGTGTGATTTTTACTTAATCTACCTATATCTGATTCAGATCGACAAATTAGCCGACGAGTACGATTTATATCAAAATCTGGTATATGGTTTACTATATGTAGTATAAACATACCTTAAACCAATACTTAAATTAATATAAAAGACATTAGAAATTGATGTGAATGTAGAATTGTCAATTAATATATATTTGTTAATTACTCTCTCAGAAAAAAAAAAACGTCGCACGTCAATATAAAGTCAATACCCGTAACAAACTGAGACAATATACGATTAAAAGATTTTCTTCCAAAATTATCTGTAATTCTTCGCCGAATTGCTCCTTCACTCATACCCAACTAAAGTCTTTGACAGCACTGTCAGAATACCTATGCAAATCTAAGGATATCAAATTCAAACACGAATGCGATATTTTAAGCCCAGTAAAATCAAACGTTGATAAAGAGCATGAATGTCGTTTGTGCACACACGTGACTACAAACTTCACTACCAAATAATAACATTAAATAAAAAGATGAACTTTTAGTTTAAAGTAGTTAATCATAATATACTGAACGCATTTAAATATTACGGAATAACTATAAATCTAAACAACGGGTCATAAAGTGAACAGCCGATATTTAAAATGATAAAACTTGGACTTAATTGTTACACAGATTTTTAGCAATAATAATCTAAATGCCATAATTATTCTAAAAAATAATTCTTGCAGACACAATATAATTTATCCGTATATTTTTCCTTCACGTAGCTAGAACAACGTTCTTGCGCGTGTGTGTGTGTGTGTGTGTGTGTGTGTGTGTGTGTGTGTGTGTGTGTGTG
>NC_068996.1:31574432-31579098 GCF_001194135.2 Octopus bimaculoides | reverse complement strand
TATATATATATATATATATATATATATATATATATACATACATACATACATACATACATACATACATACATACATATACATGTATGTGTGCGTGTATGTTTATATGTTTATGTGTGAGACATATACATACATACACACACAGATACACACATACATACATGCATACATGCATGTATGTATACATACATACATACATACATGGACCGGCCTAACACGAACTTTACAGATACGATCTGTAAACAGAATAATAAAGATATGTAAAATTTTCTTGACGTTCGATAGGTAGCAACTATCGTTGTGTTCATCCAAACCTCAGTGATGGAGATTCTGCTTCTTGTTAGAAACCAGTTCTCTCATTCTAGAATGAAAAAAAAATCAAGAAAAATAATGAACAAAATCATGTAAAAGTGTGTGTGTGTGTGTGTGAATGTATTTATGTATTGATATATAGCTTAGTAGTAGCCAGAGTAAGAGTATTTAATACCAGAGGCAGAAGCAAATTGTTCTTTATATAAATTCAATGAAGTATGTCGATAGCTTTATTTTTGTGCCCGCAAAGAAAAAATTTGCCGTGCTCGGTCTGTCGTTAGAATTTCTTGGACCGCAGTTAGTAATACCATTATAATTTAAGTAACACTATTACCATTAAAGTAATCCTCATTAAAACAATTACCATCAGCAGCAACATCAACAAGAAAATCTTCATCATTAAAATCCCCTTGAAAATAAGAGCTTAGTTATGTGTTTGACATAACCAGATGCAGCTATTTTAGTAAAACATTTTGCAGTATATTTTTCTCCAGTAAATATATATTCATATTTTGACCTTCCAATATTAACATCGTTAGATATGTGAAAATGATACAGCGAGTATATATTCCTGCCGTTTAGTTAAGGAAAACAGCTGTAGGTTTCGGTTTTGAGTACATTTGGAATTATTAGTAAATTTAACTATCTACTCATCCATTGATATATATCGTTGTTATTGTATTTTGCGACATACGCCTGTCTGTGACTAGGAAATCGATTAATTTTGTTATACATTTCAATCAATATTATAAACAGTACATACTCTAATCAGCAAGGCTAGTAGATGAAATAGTTTAAAATACGTGCTACTCCTGTACATCTAGCTAGCCAAGGAGTCGCTGAAATATTCCTCATTTAGTTCATCTAGCTTAGCTATGAGATTGTGTTGCAGCTATGGTTACTACCATCTAATTTTACATTAAAAACAATGCTATGACACTCATTAGCATAGGGTTAATGTTCGATTCATTTTAGCCTCTGATTCATAAGTATGCTCATTCTTCTGTCCGCTTAATCTATCGCTATAACTATACCTTCTAATTCTATGAAATATCCTGAAGGTATACCCCTTCCATTAGGCCATGCGATCAACCTATCATTCTTCTTTCATCACCCCAACTTTGTTTCTCCTCTCACAGCCGCTCTACATATATTGCATAGTCTCTTCCTTGGACTACCATCTGAAATTCCTTCCTCTTCTACTTTATTGCTCGGACATTGACTTACATATATCTACTGCACCCAATTTCACTAGTGGAGCATTCCGCACCCTACCTTTACCAACTTCTAATAAATTAAATAAGCGTACCTATTATGTAGAGATATAAACAGTGTTTACTTGACTAGCAATTAAGAACTTCTAATTTAACCTGTGTTTTGTACGGCTTTTGGAAGAAATCCGAGTGAAGAAAGCCGAAATTACGAGGAAGTCCCGCCCTGCTAGAAACTGCAACCACAATCTCCTCCAAATGACATCAACCAACTTGGTTAAATATAATGGTATACACTGGACAACGTAGTCTCTTACATCTAAAAGTGGTATGGTCGCGGCTGGAATACTTATAAATCGCAAGACCAACTATGGCTAAATAACAACAAATATAATTTTCCTGTAGTTCTAAGAAAACTAGTACTTCTGCAAGTACCACTACTGCATGACTATATTAGGATCTGATTAAATCATATGTAAGATAACTTTAAAAAATTCTTTCTGACTGCCTCATCTTCTATGAGAAAGAGTATGTGTTATGTGCGCTAGTTTACAGCAGAAAATTATTTTACTGATACAGATAGATAAAAGTTATAGGTGATTTTGATGGAATTTGATAACAGATTGCGGAGAACCAAGTCATATGGTTAGAAATACAAGAGATTTTGCCAATTCGCTTATAGACCTAAAGAAAAAAAACGATTTATTTTAATTAAACAATTTGAAAGAAAGAAATATACGACATTGAACCAAACTGTTTAACAGCTGCTTAATGCATTGACTCTGAGATATCAATGGTGACGTTCACGTTGATGGTATTTCAGATCAAAATGTTGGGTTGAGATTAATATTGTAAGGTATTTCAATGTTTTTACCAATGTTTTTACCAAATCAGTAACCTCATAGGATAATTAATTATCGATTAACGAAATGATTATATAAAAGAATAAGAATTATCACAATAGAAATATGCGATTTTGACTTTACTTGAGTTATTCATATTTTCCATTTTTAGGAGAAGTATCATGAAACAAACATCGACTAGTTTAAATGGTTAAAATAACAGAAAAATAATTAAGAATTTCAATAATTAAGAATTTCACTGTGTAAAATATTAGACTGAAAATAATTATACTCTAGTATATTTCAATTTCTTGTAGTATATGTGTATCACACATATACTACAAGAAATGTGAATATGGACGAAGCATGTCTGGAGTTATCTCGCGTGCTTAATTGGAATTGAAAATATTGCTTTCATATTTTGGCATAAGGCCAGCAAGTTCACGAGAGGAAGAAAGTCGAATACATCAACACCAATACTCGACAGGTACTTATTTTATCAACCCCAAAAAGATGAAAAGCAACGTCGACCTCGGCAGAATTTGAACTCAGGATGTAAAGATGAACGAAATGCCGTTAAGTATTTCGCCCGGCGAGTTAACGATTCTGTGAGCTTGCCACCTTCATTGAAATTGAAAATATTAACCTTTGATTAATATCGATTTTTTTAAATGAAGAAATATATGTGACTAGTTAGGTTTTTTGAAAGTCAATGTACAAGGATTGTATTGAACATAATGCAATGTGAAGATGACGTTTGTATCAACTGATATAGATTATTTATATTGCACGTTTGGTTGAGTACCTTTTCCATCTCTTCTTCTTCATTCCAGACAAATAATGAACTTTCAGCAAAAGCAATGTCATTGAGTTTTCACAGGTTATTTACGGAGATGACATCAATGACATGAATCACCGGTGAGTGTACTAATTGATTCGTTTGGACAGATAAGTCACAATTCGTGGATTGTTATATAGTTGAACTGATCATAGTCAAATTGTATATCGGAAAGTGTGTGCAAAGCGGTTACATCGAGAGTAGAGACCTGACTCAAAGGAAAAAGGATGGAAATCTGCTCTGATCAGATGGAGGTATTTAAAGCCAATGAAAACTCTTTCTTTTCAGATATGATAAAAAGTAATGAAATGTAAGTTTTATGATGCAGAAACGAAGACTCATTTCGTAGAATGATGGCACCAATTGCTCCAAAGCATAAGAAGTTCAAAAGCCAATGGTCGGTATAGGAACTCAGAGAATGTTTTGTGGAGATGACAAGCAAGTTATTCACTTTAACTTTCTGGAATGTAGTCGAATCGTGAATAGCAAGTGGTAGATTGAAACACTAGACCGAACGAGAATTTGAAAACGATCAACATTGCACCATGGTAATGTGTAACCATACACACCTATGACAACAATCAGGAAATCGGCATATTTAGTTGACCAATCGTCCCATCCATAATACAGCCAGGACCTCCATGTATTATTTTGGTCCTATGAGGAACAGTCTTCAGGGACAATGATTTAATCACAGTTGAGAAAAAAATAACTGTGAAGAAACGGGTACAACAGCGACACTTTAACATTTTCCTAATTTTGTTTCGCTTCATAATACAGAAACAGAAAATAACAAAATACGTGGTACACAGACGGAAGTAGGGACGCAATTAAAACATCAAGTTGTGTTTTAATTGATAAAATATGAATCCATGCCAGCAGTCTAGTTTTCAGATAGTATGTATGTATTGATGTGTATATAAGTCAAATCAAAATCCACCCATGCAATATCATCATTATGTGCACACATAGGTACATACATACGTAATACACACACGCACACACACATACACACAAAGACACATACACTTGCATACATAGGCACATACATATATGTCTACCTAGATAAAGTCATCTGAGTTCTAGAGTGAGGGAAAATAAAATCCAAAGTATGTAATCTCAGAAAATTCTACACACACACACACACATATGTGTACGTATGAGTGCGTGTATATATAAATGCATACATACATGCATACATACATACTTACATGCATACATACATACATATATACATACATACACACGTGCATACATACAGGAAAATACATACATACATGCATACATACATACATATATACATACATATACATACATACATACACTGTATAATGAAATCCGCCGACAGGATAACCCCGGGGCTAAGGAGATGAAAACCCATAATGAGGTAGAGGCCATTACCACTCACAATATGAAAGAGTATTGGCGGAATATCCCAATAAAAACCTCAATAAAGTGCAGACATA
>NC_068996.1:31572458-31574214 GCF_001194135.2 Octopus bimaculoides | reverse complement strand
AATTTAGGGTTCTCAAAACCTGAAAGAAAAAGGCTGATTAGAAGACTACAGATTCAAGCCATCAATGGAACTGTAAAGATATGTAAAACTTTCCAAAAATTTAGCACATAAATACATATGCATGCATCTAGACATAAAAACGCATCCATAAAACAAACATACAAATCTGCGCATACACTAACACCAAATACTGCACACACACACATATGCACAAATACCTAGATGATGTTGATAAAAGTTCCAATGAAGGAGCCTTGAATCTATGTTAGAGTCCGGCTCTTTCTCTATGGACAAGAAATACAGAAATGAAACTGATTGATAACATACATACATACATACATACATACATGAAAATGTGTAATATGAAGGCACTGTGAATAAAGATAGAGTGACCCGAAAGTATTACATCAGACTTAGAAAAATATGGCAATCGGAACTCTCCTCTTACAACAAAACAATATCACATAATGGATTTTTAGTACCAGTGCTGATCCCAATATTTGGGATACTTGATTGGTCTCCATAGATATCAAAACCCGCAAAATCCTGACAGCAATGGGAACTTCCACTGAAACAGGCTCTACCAAAGAAGAAATGAAGGTGGTAGAGGCCTGAAATCAGTGCAGTCGGCCTTCGAATACCGTATGGTATCACTCAGGCAGCACCTGCTGTACAACAGCAGCAAAAAAAAATGTATAAATGCAGTGCTGAAAAGTGAAGTGAGCAACATTGTATGAATTAACAGTGAGCTCTTCAAGAAGCACTCGCTTCCTGATGATCTCCTATACAGCCTCAAAACAGCTGGGCTTTCTTATCTCAGAGAAGACCTGGATGGAAAGCACTCAGCATACAAAAAAAAAGACTCTGGATATAGATATGTTGCCCGGAAGCTTGAAGAAGACAGTAGAATTGACACGAAGTTCAGCTTCTCTTGGACACAAAACCACCATATCACACCACACTTTGAAGGCTATACGTTTACAATCCAGGAAAAGGAGATTGCCACAAAGTGCTTGGTGAACAAGAGAGACAGTGACGCTCTTGTAATCCCAAGGAGCAACAACATGTATAGACTATGTCATGTCTTTATGGAAGACATCACGCATGGGATTAGCAGCGGTCCGAAAATGTCGTTACGGTGCTACCTTCCCATGCGGCACGATGTTGTTGCTAAAACAATTTACAAAGCCATCTGCAAAAAAGACTGTCCTGAAATAAACGTAGAAAATCCCTCTATTATGGAATACATTCATAAACACCAACTCAAGGAATACTGGTGGAATATTCCCATCAAAACGTTTGTCAAATGTAAACATACCAGGCCGGATATTGTTTTGGGACAGAGGGGCAAAGGAAGGTATGTACCGTCATAGAGGACAGCTGCCCTGCAGATATAAATATCTCTTTGAAAATCAAAGAAAAAGAGGATATCTATGGACTGCCGCTTTGAAACCTCCATCTTCTATATCCAGACTACGAATTCATATTCATACCAATAATAATTGGAGCACTAGATTTTGTTAGTAAATGTTTAAAGGAGAATCTTCAGAAATATGAATCGACCGGCTAATTCGTACACGTGCAAGCTGTGAGTGGAACAGTAAAAATATACAAGACTTTTCTCAAGTTCGAAATGTGAATATGTCTGTGTTAACTACATCCCAAAGATGGAATGTTGTATCTTTGTTGGAAACCGGCTCCCTTTTCAGCGGACATACATACAGGCAGCCCCCCACTAACGGTCACAAATATTATA
>NC_068996.1:31570610-31572107 GCF_001194135.2 Octopus bimaculoides | reverse complement strand
ATCAACACACTAGGTATCAAAATTTAATCTAATATTTCCCACACCTCCCGTTTTAGATATGGTACGTTAAGCCTTACCAAAATTATACAGGGTAGGTTATTGTCAATTTCGGAAACTACATTTGGAACTTTTTTCCGATTATATGTACACACACACACATGCAAGCACGCATGCGCACAGATACACACACTCACACACACACAGACACACACACACACATCCACATATATGTACATATATACATGCATTTGTAGGCAGAAATGTATGTACGTATATGAATATATATATATATATATACACAAACACACACGCACATACACACATATATATATATATACATACATATATACATACATATGTATTTATGCATGTATGTATGTGTGTATAGGATTTATACACGCATACAAACGCACAAACACATATGACGTACGATAAACATTTGCATCCGGATAAATGCTTTTATCTTCATGAATTAAAATATACAAACACTTTTTCAATTTAAATACAGCATACACACACAAGAATAAAAGTATGTATATATGTATTTAAGTGTGTGTAAATGAACACAGTTCATACGCAAATATTTATATTTATATTTGTTTCCTATCAACACGAATATCCTAGCAAACAATTGGCAAAAATAAATATTCTATATCAACAACAGAAATTATCATCATCATTATCATTATCATCATCATCTTCATCATCATCATCATCACCATCATCATCATCATCATCATCATCATCATCATCATCATCTTAAACGACAACAACAGCAACATCATAGTTATTGTTGTTGTTCAGTCGTTGCTATCGTTATTATTATTATTATTATTATTATTATTATTATTATTATTATTATTATTATTATTATCATTATTATTATTATTATTATTATTATTATTATTATTATTATTATTATTACAGATTGGAAGCAAAATAAAGCTTCAGCGATATTTATACTTACATATGTATATACACACACGTATGAATATACATACAAACACATACGTGTACATATATCAATGTATTTATAAGTATATATATATATGTATGTATATATGTATGTATGTATGTATGTATGTATGTTGGTAGGTAGGTAGGTAGGTAGGTAGGTAGGTAGGTAGGTAGGTATATGAATGCGTATACATATGCATACACACACATATACGCATATATGTTATTTCATTCAGTAAGTGTGTAGGGGTAAAACTTGAAACAAAGTTGAAAGGTTTTACATCATTGCTATTTCTATGTTATTTTAGAATTCTGCGAGTTACTACATAGCCTTGTAAATATCCAAGTAACATTTGATGGTGAACAACTAAAGGGGGGAAAAGGAGTAACAAAATGTAAACAAAGTCAACTATATACATGCACACATTCATACATAAAATTATACGCACATACATTCATATGCATACATACATACACACACATATATATATATATATATATATATACATATATATATGTTGTTTGTATATATATATATAT
>NC_068996.1:31569245-31569927 GCF_001194135.2 Octopus bimaculoides | reverse complement strand
TATATATATATATATATAAATCAAGTGCCGGGAAAAAGTAATAAATAAAAAATTAAGCGAAGTTATAGAAATCAAAGAATTTCAGGAATCCAAAAGATCAAAAGTTCTTTCGAAACCCGTAAGCAGTATTTAGAACTTCAATTTAAAAAATAATAAAACTGAAAAAAATATATTACAAATTTAAAATAAAAACGACAAGAAAAAAGGTTGGAGATGGTGAAAAGAAAAATGTATATGATTAAATAGATAAATACGACAACGAACACATAAATAAATAAGACGAAAGGTATAAAAAAAAAAAGCAGCAAAACAGCGAATTAAATAATGAAAAATGGCAGAAAAAGAGATTTTATAACAAACAAAAAAAAAAAGAAAATAGAAAACCGTTGATCAGGAAAGTTAACGATAAATATATGTGAATAGATTTTGCATATATGTGTGTATTTATGTGTTTTTGTGTATGGGTCTGTGTGTACGTGTTTTTGTATGTAGCATTTTGTGCGCATGTGTATGTGCATGTGTGCGTGTGTAGTGCGTCTGAATGTATGTTTCATGAATGCATTTTACATATACATATACATTTTATATTATGTTCACATACATCGATGCATATATATATCATAAAAACAAACACACATAGACACAGACAGCACAATTGTATGCGTACATATATATATATATA
>NC_068996.1:31567027-31568765 GCF_001194135.2 Octopus bimaculoides | reverse complement strand
TATATATACATATATATATATACGCATGTTTATGTGTGTACATATGTATGTCCTCGCATTCATATCTATTCCTGTAAATATCCATGCATATATAAATTATACTTATTCATAGTTACGGTGTGCAGGATATCGTTTGTGTATGTCGGGGCTTGTCTGTGTGACTGTTTGTAAACATGAATGTTTATTTTTACATATGCACGGAATTTTATTATTTAGATATGAGTGTAAATATATTTAACGCATACACACGCACCTGCACCCCACCTTATCATGTTATACGCAAATTGACACAAAAAGTATGTTAAAAATCTACGTAATCTTATATACATTTGTATGATATACAGACACGCATTCTATTAAGATCTATATAAGCATGTCTCGCGGTTAAAACTTTCGGTTCGCATACTGGTGGATCAATTTCGATCTCGATGCACGTCACTCATGAAGTATCCTTTACTCAGGTTTCGAGTTCGCCATCATCAGCTGCTTGCAAGCTGACTGACAGGAACTGTCCAAAAGCCCGATGCTTTTGTTTTATGAATCTGTGTCTACCTTTGTATAAATATTTGCAGGCTAGTCTAAAAAAAACGTAACTTAATCCCTCACTAAAATGTTGAGCAATAGGAAAGGAGTAAGCTTAATCTTCGAAAGTAGTGTCGCAATAACTGAAAGCTGTAAAAAACAATAGACACGCGTGTCCGTGCATGCGTGTGTGTGTATGTGTATGTGCGTGTGCATGCATGTGCATGTATGCGTGTGTGTGTGTGGGTGGGTGTGTGTGTGTGTGCATTTGGTTGTTGATTTAGACGGCGTCTTTCTCCAGCTGAATTCTCACTGAGCAAACCACTCGTTGCTTACATATTATATAACGTGTCCTTCCTTACGAAGAATCTAGGGTAGTGCTCTCAACTGGTTCCATATGACCCTTCTTAGAGGTCCATATAAGATTTTGTTGTTAAAATTAATGTGCAATAAATTGGTTATACTTGTACAATACACAAGATATTTTGATAATTATCTTTCTACATTTCCTAATAATATTTAATTATAAAAATATGATAGGATTTTTTTTAAAACATGGGATGGCTAGGAATCAAAGGGGACCGTAGGTAATAAATGGTTGAGAAACGCTGATCTATGGTGTGATTTATGGGAAATTTGGCAGTTAGTTCCAGCGGATCTAAAGACAACAGAAGCTCCGTTATGCTCTGTGCACATACATCTATATTTATAATAGAGAAAGCTGCTTATTAATTAGGTATATAACAGTTACTAAAAGTATTAAAATAAAGCAATTATTTAAAGGTTGGCCGTCTGGAAATATTTTTATAAATTCATGTTCTAAGACATTTCCTATAATTTCGATTTCTCAAGTTAATAGAATGTTTTAACTCCAGTTTCTCGCAAATTTAAATATTCATTGCATTCACTGTGTCCAATTCTTCACAAATTTAAATATTCATTACATTCACTGCGGAGTATTCCATTTTCCTTTGCAAAGTCTCTCACTTTCTCTTTTAAGCTTTAATTTGCTATTTGGAAAACTGACAGTTTATTCTATTAATGTATACGTAATGTAAAAACATTATTTATTGAATGAATTTTTTTTAAAAAGACCCTTATAGTTTTTATAAAAACAATTTTAAAGTGATTTTGTTATGGCTGTTTGGAATGCTTATAAGCCTTACAATAATAACTATCCGGACCGATTTTGACCATTTTCCTTTTTAACTTAAAA
>NC_068996.1:31563149-31564669 GCF_001194135.2 Octopus bimaculoides | reverse complement strand
GGATAGTAAGCAGAAAAATAAGCGAAAATGCACATTGGAAATCAAAAAGAAGGTAAGGCTTTTTATGAAAAGTAACGATAGATATATACAATTAGATGAACTTAGGTAGGAATAAGGGTAATAAAAGTCATTAATGTGAGTTGTTAAAGAGATTTAAAAGCATACCGGTTTCGTAATATTACTAGTCATTGCTTTGAGTATACACCGATTTCTGAACGGTGTCATGTCTATTAGTCCCTTAGTAAAAAGATTATGTGTAAGGGAGGTAAGTAGTTCTGGATTTGGTGCAATTAGGGTAGATCTGGATTTGTAGTGTGAATGGTGTATGGCGTGTATGGGGGTTAGTGATATTAAATGGAAAATTAGTGGTGTTCTATATTATGTTATGTATTTATATTTAGTTGAGGAAGATATTTATTGATGAAAATTGCCTCTTTATTCATTCTTTGTTGTGTTGATGTGTTCTGTGAACATTGATAGAAGGGAAAAATTAGGAAATTAGGATTAAGATTCCTCGCACATCTGTCTATGTGTCCACTGACCTGCATCTGTCTGTAATGTGGGTGGTGGATTTGTTCTTTGTGGAGAGTAGTTCTTCTGCGGAGTGATTTTCCTGTTTGGCCAATATAGTTATTACTGCACCCTAAGCATGTAATGGCATAGATTAGATTTTCCGAGGCACAGGTGAAATTTGACTTAATTTTAAATATTTCACCTTGTTTAAAGTGGAACTCAGAACCCTCCAAAAGGTGGGTCAAGTTCCAAAGTTAGGTCGACCACATTTTTTTACTTTTGGTTCTGTTGTAAATGGATACAGTCTTGCACTGGTTAATATTTTTTTCGGTGATTTAGGTTGCATTTTACTTTTGATAATTTTGTTCATTGTTTTATCTCTTGTTAGAATGGGAAGATTTTGGATGATAACGTTAAAGGCTTCGTTGTTTCTAGGGTTATGTGTGGAGATGTATGCGAGTACTTTTAAGCCTGGTTTAGTATTTTGGTTGACTTCCCTTAATGTTTGTATATCTATTTCTTTAGCTCGTTTGATTCCATCATTTATTAAAGATATTGGGTGATATCTTTTGAGTAGTATTGATCTGAGTTCAAGGAGTCTTCGTTTACGAGTATCGGAGTCCGAAACTATGGTACAGATTTTTTCCGCTAGATTATAAGGTATATTAATTTTTATGTGTTTGGGGTGGCATGAGTTAAATAATAGGTATTGTTTAGAATCTGTGGGTTTGTAGAAGATGTCTGTTTCTATGTGGTTATTGACTACTTTAATTAGGATGTCAAGAAAAGGGAGTTGTTTACTGCTGTGTTCCATAGTGAATTGTATGTTGCTATTAATATTGTTAAGCGTTATTTTGAAATCGAGGAGTTTGTCCATGCTGTCTTTCCAAAGTATAAAGCAATCGTCCAAATACCTCTTCCAGTTCTCCTTTAAATAGCAATGAAAAGAGTTGCCATATTTTTGTAATGATCAATGATATATTTTAAGCTCTAAGTAACCCATATAT
>NC_068996.1:31557416-31560035 GCF_001194135.2 Octopus bimaculoides | reverse complement strand
TCCTTTATATTGAACACTCAATATTTCATATATTCAATAAGACTTTCAATACTTCATTTCATTGTACCATCCATTTTTATATTATATATTATATATTCCATATTCTATATCCCACATTAATTTTACAAGAATATAAATAAAACAAAAAACTGACAGAGATAGAACTCTTTTAAATAAAATAATATATTCTTCTATACATGATCATACAAAACACTTTTTTGTATTTATGTTTACTCACACACACACACACACACACACACACACACACACACATATATATATATATATATATATATATACACGTAGATAGGAAGCAGAAACATTTCCTTAACTATTACACTGAATTTAATATTTACGGTAGTTTACTATACAACAATGCACTTGAGTAACATTTCTGCCGAAGTCTTAAACAGAGTGTTCACGTTAAATATGAAGATATTTTATGCCTGTTTCTTTTTTCAGTTACAGCTTGATGTATTATTAGTGAACAAATACCAACGTTGGAGAGCATAAAGATTAAAATTGTAGTTGTGAAAATGTTAGCTGACATGGAGGAATGGGACGCATTTGAATGCTGGAAAAGAATGAGCTGTATCATAATGATTCGCATTGGTTAGACTGTAAGACGTGACATGGATGGCTGAAACGGTGACTACGTAGCAATAGTCAACAAAAATGGACACGGCAGGCGTTCTGATTGCGTTTGCATGCCAGAATTCGGTTCCCCAACCTTTAACAAGGCCTTAGACTCAGTTCAAACAGTTATGTGAAGCTGTTGAGTGTGGCAGCAAGATTCGGTTTTCCACACTCTGAAAAATGCCAGAAATGGTTGTCATAAATTTCTACGACATCGGGAACCGCAATTTCTGGCTTCTAAATTACCCCGATTACTGTGTGTGATGGGCAGTTGAGAAAGACATAAACCGCCCTACCCACAACATCAAGGCCTAGCTTATGGTCAAGATCAAGGAGGTGCTCGCAGATCTTTACTGGAACACAGTGATGAACGCACGCAGCGTGGTGGGCGTTGAGGGTGATAATTTGAGTAAACTGTTATCTCCCAACCATAATCTTGATGATATTTTTGATTTTTTACGATATTTTTAGGTAAAATTTATCACCACTTAAAAGTGTATGTTATGTTAGGACACAATACTGCGATATTCACTATGCGAGAAACCCTCATATGGTTCGCTGGTGCATAGAAGCACTCTAGTTCACACCACTAGTGAGAGACAATCAATGCCGTTTTCTCCTTATACTTTTAAGATACTAATTTTTCAATATAGACATTCCTTCAGTGAGACGTTTTACCACAGTTTTATCGACGTACATTGAGATTCTCAAAGTAACAACCAGTAACATGGACATAATTGCTTAGTTTCTTCTGGATCCAACATATTTTATGTCGTTACTGGAAATTTATATCATGGGGCTGTTACTATTTTGTATCAGAGATAACACTTATGTTACAAGATGCCAATGGATTTACGTGTATTCCGGCACATACCAAGATAATGTTTGGTTCCTTATAAAAGGCTTTAATGAAAGTAAAATTTTTTTTCTTCAAATGGATATTGCTTCTGAGAAATATTGCACATACGTTTTCCCATCTGTGTTTGGATGTGGTGCTGATTTTGGAGCAAGAACTGAAATATGCAAATCCACTCATTACCTATTTTTTTAGTAAGTGAATGGTACTGCTGACACAACTGGTGCACAGTATTGACTTAGAAGCTTTTAATATACTTGGTAGTATATTATGGTTGCATAACGAAATACGATGTCACTACCAGAAGTTAGACTATATCTATATCTGTGTATCTATGTGTGTGTGTGTGTGTACATTTCTGTAAATATCCCTACATGTATACGTGTGTGTTTATATTCGTGTGTGTGTGTGTTTGTGTGTTTATTTGTATGTTTATATGTGCGTGTGAACAATGCATATATTTTATTGTGCATTTACCTTTCTATCTTCTTTCGATGTAACTTCCCCACCCCCTTTTTGAAGTCTTCTATTTTACACTCCTCAACGAATTAAACTTTCTTGTTTTTGATCAGTTTTTCTCAGAAATTTTCTTATCATTGTCTGATATTATCTTTTACTATATTCCAATTAATATTTCATATTTTCTGCGTGCATTTTACGAATGGCTACATAAAGAACAGCATATGCATGTGTATACACATGATTGTTAAGTCTGTACGTGTGTCTGCGTACAAAGAAAGTCTATGATGCATTAAGAATTACCTCTTATTGGCCCACATCTTGGACAATTTCTGTTTATAAATAATATCGATTAATATCTACATACCTACATACAAACATACACACATACACACACTCACGCATATATATATATACACATACATATATTTATATATATATACATTCTTTTATGTTTATTCTTTTACTGCTTTCAATCATTTGACTGTGGCCATGCCGGAGCACCACCTTTTAGTTGAACAAATCGAATCAAGGACTTATTCTTTGTAAGAGTAGTGCTTATTTTATCGATCGATTTTGCCGAACCGTTATGTTATAGGGAATTAAAGACACCAACATCGGTTGTCAAGCGATGTTGGGGGACAAACACACATACACAAATACAATAT
>NC_068996.1:31554015-31556793 GCF_001194135.2 Octopus bimaculoides | reverse complement strand
ATATATATATATATATATATATATATAGACAGGACACAGATATGTGTCGATAAGCCAGCTGGAGGAGATGTTCTCCTGGGGCTAAAAGCAACAGTAACATCCACCCTTAGGGGTCAGCCACATTTAAATGGCAAATATACTTCACTTTATCGTGCAGTTACTGTTAACACCTCGTTCAGAGATTTAACATATATATATATATATATATGAGAAGGTTGGCCACTAAGTGGAGATCCATTTTGCTAGAAGAAGAACACCTATGGTCTGACCACTAAGAAAATATTGTTCTCAAAAAATTCAGCAAACAACAGAACGTAAGCGAGCAAGACAAATGAAAAGATACAAAATATAAAGACTAATCACAGACCGGTTTCGTTGTTATCACTTACGTAATTACGTAATTGTCCGCAACTCTTCAGTATGATCGTCTTGGCAATATAATATGCAGAACTATACACGAGAAGTCCGCATGAGATTGAACATGTATATAGTTCTACTAATTACATTTGGTGTTCTATTTCAAAAGTCTTCGTTCTAGCGCGCCAAAATACCGGAAATATTTCTGCAGAAAATAATTCTCTGCAGTGGATTTTGCCGTTTAGAGAACATGGTTATTTAAATTTAAATAATAGGGGTGAAAAATTGAATATTAATTTGATTAATATCTTTCTTTCTTCTCCTAACTTGTGTTTATTTTTTGTCTCCTTTTTAGCTGGTGAAGTTGAGGTCGTGATTCGATAGTGAAAAGTGTATTTTTTTAATAATTGAACTAAGTTTTTATATCACTTAACACATGAACGTAAGTGCAATTCCGTGAAATATTCACGCTTATTTACATAGCAAATATATGCAATTTAACTAAAGGTTACATCATATGTATGGGATATTTTTTGTTTTTGTTTATGGGAAAATGGAAAAATAAGAGTAAATATTTATTTTATGAGTGCTGTGTATTAAGTCTATAAAAGTATATAAAGTGGATAAAGTATATAAAGTGTATATATAAAGTTCATTAAGTAATCCTTATACTCCAATTTCTTTCACTTTTCAATGAGTAGCAGATGAGCGACTGTCTTTCCATACAGACACAATACAGACTACGTCTTCAGGTTTTTTTTGTAATGTTTTCAGAAATAACCGAATTGGCCTACCATTAATTCCGTGAAATATATATATATATATATATATGTGTGTGTGTGTGTGTGTGTGTGTGTGTGTGTGTACGTATGTATGTATGTATGTATGTATATATACACATATGTGTGTGTACATATATATATATTTACGTATATATAAATATATATATATATATATATATATATATATATCATAACATATAATTGCCAATCTAGTGTGGCGTCCTATACGGGACGGTGCTACTGACGTTTATAGCCCGAGGAAGACATCTCTTCCAGCTGGCTAACGACGCACATTATGTGTCCGATTAGTATTTGCGAAGGAGGTCATCGCTCCCATCCCTAGCCTTACGTGATACCCACGGACTTAAGTTTCTGGGTGGTTACCCGTCCTCAGCGTGTGTTAATCACCAACTAGTGATGAAAAGTCACCACACGTGGACACAGGAGGTGTGTCGTTAGACAGCTGGAAGAGATATCTTCCAGGGGCTATAACCGTCAGTAGCACTGTCCTGTATAGGGCACCACATTTGGTTGGCAACTATATGTCACGATTCTGTTTATATCTCGCTCAGAGATTTAATATGGCCTATGTATATATATATATATATGTGTGTGTGTGTGTGTGTGTGTGTGTGTGTGTGTATACAACCATACATACATGCAAACACGCATACATACATACATACATACATACATACATACATACATACATACATACATACATACATACATAGGTGCTGAAGTGGCTGTGTGGTAAGTAGATTGCCTACCGAGCATCTGCGTCAGTGTAGTTACTTCCTGAAGAACAGAGTGGACGGGTATTTTCAACTCCGTCCAAAATTGGACTTTGAAGTCGACCGAGATAGTTGGAATTGTTTTATTTGAGCTAGGTGAGATTTATTGTTGGTTGAATTTTTTTTGCAGTAAATTTCGCCCAGCTCCAGGACAATTTCGTCTGCTTTCGGCGGCTATTATACTACTGTGATATTTGTTTTGGGGACGTATCTGCACGAAGAATTGTGTTTTCTTTCAAAATAAATGGATTATACCGTTGAAAATTCTGAAGGCTTGGATTACCTGTTGGCCAATTCGTGTTTTTACCGTTTGGAACTGTCTTTTCTACTCTTCTTCGTCTGTTTCTTTATTTTGAACTGTTTTTGTTTTTTTCTTTCTTCTCCTTTTTGCGAATATTTTTATTTGGACTATTTTACAAGCTTTCTATCTATGAACATGGCAAAAAATAATGGAGCTACTATCTTGGAGTCGGAGATTGTCCCACCCAAGCAGTGGCTGAATGACATTGAGAAGAGGGCACTGGTCATGCGGACCTATTGTAGGTCACGCGACGCCATTGCCCTCTTCGATAAAGAAATAATTGAGGAAGACTGAATTGGGTCAAAGGCAGTGCTGAGCCTTTGGACCCAGTCGGGCGGCGACCTAACATTGGTAATTGCCGGGGCCAGGTACCCGGTAATAGTTGAGGGACGCCCCCCCCCCCAGTGTCACCAATGCCTGGAACCTTGTCACATCAAAAAGAACTGCCCCCAGGGCTGAGGTAAGGCTACGGAGAGGAAGGAAAAGGAGAAGGTGCCCCCCTCCCCGAGGAGGGGAGACGGAGGAAGTCGTGGAGGCGGTCACC
>NC_068996.1:31552462-31553577 GCF_001194135.2 Octopus bimaculoides | reverse complement strand
TGATCTTGTATTGTATTTAAATGAACAACGTTTTCGAGGGGTTATCGGTCGGCGGGCGCTGCTAGCCCTTCCATTATTATTTCATCTTTGTTGTTATCACCTTTATCTCATTAATGTCTGCGTCCAGCCCGCAGCTACTTTATGTTTGTCTGTCTTTGTTCGTCCCCTCTTTGTAAGGCCTTAATGGTCAAATTGTTGAAATAAAGTAGCTTGCTTACCAATCACATGGTTCTGGGTTCAGTTCCACTGCGTGGCACCTTGGCCAGGTGTCTTCTACTATAGCCTCGGGCCAACCAAAGCTTTGTGAGTGGACTTGGTAGACGGAAACTGGAAGAAACCCATCATAATGCATATATATGTATATGTATGTGTGTGTATATATTTGTGTGTTTGTCCCCCCGTCGTAGCTTGACAACCGATGCTGGTGTGATAACGTCCCCGTAACCTAGCGTTTCGGCAAAAGAGACCTATAGAATAAGTACTAAGCTTACAGAGAATAAGTCCTGGGGTCGATTTGCTCGACTAAAGGCGGTGCTCCAGGATGGCCGCAGTCAAATGACTGAAACAAGTAAAAGAGTAAAAGAGAATACACACACACACATACACTTAACATGAAGCAGATTTTTTCCCTTGAATTTCTTCGATTTTTATTGTACTATTAATCATCAATTTACTACATTCAATACTTATAGCCTGGAAAAGTTGTTGCACCCATCGAGTAGCCTTCATATTTGCGCTAGCAGAACAAGATAAACTAATATAACAGTCATTTTTTAAGCTTCGAGTCAAAGATCAGCAAAGAATTCAAGTGCCGTCTGCGTATTTCTGCAATTTTCCCTTTACTTTTCCTTGTGAATGATCATATATACAGAACATTCTTGTTGTACATATCACTAGTGAACAAAAGAGAAAAGCGTACTAATAAAGCTTGGTTCAACATTTTCCATCTAGTCCTGACTTATTCTTCCTTTTTCTTTTTGTTAGCTAAAACACACACACACACACACACACACATACACACACTTACGTGTATATATACAATAGCGCCGTATTTGTATCGATTGCTATTTTCCAGTAAATATTGGTGCCTTGTTGTACCGTATATATATATATAT
>NC_068996.1:31544838-31552425 GCF_001194135.2 Octopus bimaculoides | reverse complement strand
ATATATGAGTATGTATGTCATTCAATTTTAAAAGCCGGTTTCTAACCTAGATCCAAGACTCATTCATTGGAATTTCAACTACAACAGGATATTTTTGTATGTATGTATGTATGTATGTATGTATGTATGCAGATATCTGCTTTGTTTTATGCAGGTATTGTCATGCATATACTTAGATATCTAATCTAGACATGCTGATATATACTTAAATGATAAACTTCTGAAAAGTTTTACAGAGTTTTATTTCCAGTGATGGCTTGAATCTGTAGTCTTCAAATCATCTTTCTCCTTTCTGGTTTTGAGAGACCTAATTTCTCAAGATTGGTATTTAAGCAGTATGTTATGCATCCTAGGGCCCCAACAATTACATGTATAAACCTGAACCTTTAATCTGGATAGAGTAACTGCAGATTTCTCAATAGTTCAACGTAGGTATTCTCTTTTTCACTGATCTTCAGCTTTATGTTAACATCCGCTGGGCAACTAATTTCCACAACTCTGCACAGTTTCTTTTCTGTATTCCAAAACGTTATATCAGGTTTATTGTGTTTACATTTTATTAAGGGTTTCGTTGGTAAATTCCACCAGGACACCTTTTTGTTATGAGTGTCTATGGCTTCCACCATACAATGAGTTCTTATTTCTTTGTCTTCGAGGTTATCCTTCCGATGAATTTCATAATATGATGTCGTAGTTACATGTCTAATCGATAGATAATACCGTGATGACATTTTCAGACAGCTGCTTATGATGTTAGGTGATATCTTTGGTGTTAACTCCACAAAGTCTGCATCGGTTGTCACATTTTGCTGCTTTTCCTGCAACTCTGTCCCTTTTGTGCGTCAGGTTTTCGGTTGATATTTCCTGTTCCTGGACTGCAAACGCATACTCTTCAAAGTGGGAGGTAGTAATCTGATTATTGGTCCATGATAGGCTGCTTTGATGATCAACGTTACTATCATCTCGGAGCTTTCTACTAACGTATCCATGCATGGTCTTCTAGTGATATATGCTCATCTTTTTATCTGATGGTATTTTACGGTAGAGTCGTGTGACGTCTTTGGATATGTATTTAAGGTTATCAAACTTATCAGACAAGGAATGCTGCGCAAGGAACTGTCTTTCAAGTCTTATGATATTATCAGCCTCATGTATGCAACCTTGGTCAAGTGATGCACTTTGTCATTTGGTGATTAAAAGATATTGCTGAAGGGATATGATACGAAATTCAAAGGCAGTTTGGATCGATGCTAAGCCTCTGTCGCCTTCTTTTTGTTTTAGGTAGAGGCGGTCTAAGTCACTGTTGATGTGGAAATTATGTGTGATAATTGGTATTTTCCGGATTTTCACACCATGGCTTGGATCTCATGAAGCGTCCAGTCAAGCAAACCAAATGCTGGTATGAGTACTGGCACTTGCTAACAAATTGTGGGCCACTGTTTTGTTGAATGCAGAAAGTTTCGAGGTTCAAACTGTCTTCATTCGGCTGTAATATTCTTCAGTGATAAATGATTTGTTACAGATGCCATTGGAACACATGTTTACATCCACTACTGGATACATGTAACATTCCTCATTAGATATAGGAGAAACAGTTAAACCATTGATGGAGATGCTGCTAGTCTGGTTAAGGTTTCCCTCTTTTCACATATAGGTGAGATATCCTTCAGACTTCCCTAACATGAATGATAAGGAATTTACAGAAAGTATAAACAACATCACAGAGAAGCTGTCCCTTTGGAATATATCTCTGCGATATTGTATTTTCTCAGTGATTATACAATCACTCCTTGTGTTTAATTCCAAGATGGTAGCCCATGATGAAGTTAGGTCAGCTATGGCTTTGACTATGCTCGCTGGAACTCAAACAAGAGTGCGGAACAGAGTCAAAGGCTTTCTTGTAGTCCAGCCACATTGAAATGATGTTCCTTCTCTGCTCCTGTACCTCTGACTTTGTGGTTTTGTTCATTAACAATTAGCCCGGCACATCTCTAGACTTTCTTCTTCCCAGCTGCTTGTTCTGGTGTGATGATGTTATTATTTTCACAGTGGTGTTGGAGGAAGAGGTTTAAACATGCTGTGTACATTTCATACATTAAGTTATTGCATACAATTGGCCGGTAGCTTATTGTCATATGGTTGGTTCTGTATTTGAAGATCAGTTTTGTCTCTGCCAAAGCTAACCAATGTGGTATGCTACTATTGCCATTGAAAGCTTGCTGGTACAGGTTGATAAGATATAGTTGGTAGAAGGTTAGCTTCTTGTAACAATATCCAACAATCAGGTCTCTTCCTGGTGCTTTTCTATTCTGGAGTTTCTGGATTACAGTTGTAAAAGTTTCACCATCAATATTGTATATCTTGGATGTAACGCAGGAGCAATAACGTTTTCGGATTTCTTCCAGCCACAGAGCATCTTGGTTAAATTCCTTCTCTTCACTCCAGATTTTCCTCCAGAGGGAGTCTATGTCTTCTCGTGAAGGAGCTTCTGTGATGTTTACTGCTTCTCTGTGATGTTTACTACCCGTTTCCGGTTAAAGGTTTTGCTTATTATTCTTCTCTCGGTTATTCTCTTCTGATGTCAGAGTTTTTCACTGACAGCTTTTAGCTCCTGCTTTAGGGTAATCAGTTTGCAAACGAGTGTTCTCCTTTTGCTGTCTCCAAACATCACTTCTATCTCCTTCTTCACTTTTTGTTGGTGAGGCGTATAATGATTTGCTTGTTTGCATGCTAAAGCATCATCACATGGCTGATATTTCTTCCATAAATCAACTATCTTTTTCTCCGTCTTCAAAACCCATTATGGTACTTTCTTTGTTGTTTCGGTTTTGTTCACTTTGCATGTCGTTCATGTACTGTTTTGCAGTAGTAGCCAACGCATATAGACAGGCGTTATATGCGTTATATGCCAGAATGAGAGTTCATTACACTGCTGTAGATTCTCCTTTCCAATTTCGTTAATAGCTTTTAATAACGTATCTTGTGTCTTTTTTTTTTTTTTACTCTGGTAGAGAACACTCTCTCCTCCTTCAAAGCTAAAGTTGCTTTTCCTCGGAAAACTTCAGTAAAAGCACATGGCACATTTCCCTAATATATAATCCTGACTACTACTACTACTACTACTACTACTACTACTGCTGCTGCTGCTGCTGCTGCTGCTGCTGCTGCTGCTACTACTACTACTACTACTACTACTACTACTACTACTACTACTACTACTATCGTTGCAGCTGTGCCTGCTATTTACCATAGTCGTATGAGGGGGACAGTGGTCAGTTACTTTAGCTAATAATGTAATTTGGTTGGCAGGCAGTATAGAATCTGTTGGAATGTCGTTAACTGCGACATCATTCGCGTTTTCTCACATCATTCACGTTTTAGTTTTTGTTTACGGTGTCGGGAAGAAGGTTAGTTTCAGATCTTTTTTAATAAAATTATATTCATCAACTTTCTTCCTGTGTTCCGCAAATGTTGTTTGGCGTAATTGTTTCGCAGTAAAATTATTTAATTCTGGATGCAAATCGTCCCAATATGATTTCAATCGATTCATATAGCCAACAGCGGGGGTTTTTTTTTTTTTTGAACAGTTAAATCAATCAGTATTCAATTCATAACTCCAATAAAAATTAGTTTTGTAATTACGGTTTCTTCTATAACTGCAGCGAGAAAGAATCTGTTTATCTGTTGAGCCTTTGTTTTCGTTCTGTTCCTCGGTTGTGTTGTTGTTGATGTTGTGTCCAGCCATGCTGTTTGTAGTAACTCTCTGCATGGTAAATTCAATTTTCAATCGAAAATCACCGCGATCGTGAATAAAAGGCTCCTTCAGTTAGTTCATCTGAAGATTAACCAGTTATCCAATAGGGTTCATATTTGTGGATTCAAAGTTGGAGATAATATTCATCGTGTTTTCGATAAATAGTCTCCCATACCAAATACGGAACTTGTTGCTTCGTGTTCTGTAATATCCTTATGGATAAACGAATACACTGCAACAATGTAATAATAATATAATCGAAGCAAACGGCAGTATCCACGCGGAACTTAACAACAATCTTTTAAGAATCAACAATCCAACATGCTAACTCAAACTGTTAACTTTGAACTCCAGCTTTGAACTATCAACACACGAACAGTAGAACTAGCACGAAGTACCTTATTCTTCTTGTGAACATCAATTCTGAGGGAGACTTACCTGAATTTGTACTTGGATTGGGGGTCACTCTGTATATTCTTGAGAAATTTATCAGTGCTTAGTCGCTACTTAATTCATTCCTCGCTTTTATGAACGCTCTCTTAAAGATGTCCACATATATTTTTACCTACCCGTTGGTGGTAGGGTGAAGTGAAAATATGTTTTATCGCATGCCTCTTACAGAAGTTCTTGAATTCATACCCAAAGGACTGCGTTCCGTTGTCTGAAACTAGGGTATCATGAACACCGTATCGCGTAAACAATTCGTATAAGAACTTTATAGTTGTCATAGAAGCAAACCTCCAGCCACTTACTACAGCTATCTACTACAATTAGGTAATAAGCGCCGTTTATCGGTCCGGTATAGTCAATGTCTAACTTAAACCATGGGTTCTCCGTCTCTGGCTACAATTGATAATTTATCAGCGGAGCTTTGACCGCGAGCGCGCAATCTTGGCACGTTCTCACCAAGTTTTCAATATCTCAATCCATAAACGGCCAATAAACATAAGAGCCTTCATCCTTGCCATTCCTGGATGTCTGTTGTGAAATTGTTGCAATACCCCTTTTTGTAATGTAGTAGGAACCACCACTCTTTGGGCATACGCCAGAATATCGTCGCAAATTGAAAATCTACTGGCATCTGAATTTTTATTCTATTTATCTTTTTAAAGTTTCTTTTATTTTCCTAAAATAGTAATCACCTGCAGTTTTCAGTCGTATATCCTGTGCTGTCACTGGTAGTTCTTGGATAACGTTCATCATAACACTTTTAATTTCACTTTCTGCCTGCTGTGTAGCTATAACAGTCTCTTCTAGTGGTTCCATATTTTTTGGAATTAATCTCGAAAGGCAGTCTGAATGACCAACGTTTTTCCATGGATGGTATTGCATTTTGAAATTATAATTTAGTAATATTACACCCCACCATTGCAGGAAGTTTGCAGTATAAGTTGATAATCTTTTTTTAGACCCATAAATTGACAGCAAAGGTCTATGGACTGTTTGCAAAAAAAGACTTCTGCCATGTAGAAACCTGTGAAATGTTTTAACTGCAAAAATAATTGCTAGGGCCTCCTTTTCAATTTGACTATATCTCTTCTCTGCCGCTATTAGCGAGCGCGAAAGATGAACCACTGGTTTTGTACTTCTGTCTTCGTAGTTATGAAGTAGAACTGCATCTAATCTGCGCTCAGAAGCATCAGATTATACAATGATATCCATTTCGGGATCATAATGTGCTAACGATAAGTCTGAGATTAGCATTTTTCTATTTCGTCAAAAATGTTCTGGCAATTAGCAGACCAATTCCACGTTACTTCTTTCTTTAATAAGTCGTTCAATGGAGCTCTTAATTTGTGCATATTAGATATGTTGTTTTGGTAGTAGTTTGCCAGCCTAAGAAGTACTTGTAAAGTTGGAATATTTGTCGGCGCAGACATATTCTTTTTTGCGCCTGCCCTCGACGAGTTAGGGTGTCTACCACTTTTATCAATTATTTGCCCTAAGTATTTAATTTGGGTAGAAAGAATTGGCATCGAAAATCTTAATTTTCTTAAACGTGGCTTTTATGTGTTCCACATGCTGTTGAGAATTACTCTTGATCAAAATATCGTCCAAGTACGGAATTGCAAATTCACAATCAGATAATATAGTTTCTATGATTTGCTGAAATATTGCTGGTGCCACTTTTAATCCAAAAGGTAATCATGTGTATCTGTACAATCCTCTGTGTGTATTAATCGTCAAATACTTTGAGCATTTTTCCTTTACTTCTATCTGTAAACAGCCTTCAGACAGCTCTAATTTGGAAAAAAAATTCCACCATTTAACTTTGAACAAATGTACTCTACAGGCGGGAGTGGATGGTGGTATGTTCAATCGTACAGTCGTTCAATCCTGTAGAGAAATCGGCACACAGTGGGAGCCGCCTACAGCGAGTAATCCACCTTTTTGATGATTCCACTCTTTTCGGATCTGTCCAACTCTTCCTTTATGGTTTCAGTTGCTTTAGACACGGGATCAGCGTTTTCACTAACTTGGAAATAGGCTTCCTTATTCTCTGATAACAGTTGCAGAATAATTTTTTTCAATTTTTTCTTCAGTTCTCCCGAAAACTTGTTTTTAACGGGGCAGCCATTTATGTTATTGCAATAGATATTTATGGAGAGGTCCCATAAATCGAATAACCAATCTGAGCCAAACAGATTGATAGTATTATCCACAACAAATGATTTTGCTTCGTGTGTCTCTGCTTGAAATGTGACGTGGATACATGCTTTCCCATGAAGTCTAATTTATCGCCCCTTACACCATACGCTATTTTCGCTGCTTTTCGTAATTTCAGTTTACCAATTTTTTTTCAAGTACCTGCATTTATAATTGAGATGTGTCTAACTGTAATTTGGTGTTCACGTGGTTTATTTTTATGTGCATGATTTTTTTTGTTTTTCCGTCGCAATCACTCTCTGCTGAAAACACCTTAGAACTTTTTGTGTTTGAGCCTCATAGTCTTGTTCTACAATGAGAATTCATGTGTCCCAACTACTTCTGGCAACTATAGTATTTTTGTTGTTAAATGGTCATTCCTTTTTGTAGTGTAGGCCTCCACAACCATAACATGGATTGGGGCCTGACAAATTTTTATTGTGCTTCCCGGGACAACACATTTGAATTTTTGCAGAGCTTTTATCTTGTATTTTTTCACATCATGTTTAAAGTTTGCCATAGCCCGACATTCTTCTGAAATCTCCACACATATGGTTGACTACTCAGGCATATGTGATAAAATCATCAACCACATTTTTTGTTAAGTTCCAACACTCCATTCTGGTGTTGAATAAAGAAATTTTTGAAAGCAGTTCCACGGATTCTTGGAAACCAATCTCATTCGACTTTTCGGACAGAATAAAGTTATAGCATCGTTCATATTCGGCAAGACCTACCTTGCGTAGTAAAAGCCTTACTTTCTGCTCTTGCGACCATGACTTCCATTTGTGAAAAATTTCCTCGTATCTTCTGTAATTCGCGGGAAACGTAATACGTTATTATATGTAAGTTCAGAAATAGTGTTAGCTATGCCGTTTGGCGTAAACGAGCTTACTGGATTTTCGGACTTCACCAACTGCAACTAAATTAGTTGTTGTTGTTTTTCCTTCTTTTGAAGCTGTACTACTGCGGCTAATAGGTGTTCCATAATGCAGAAATTGTCAAGTCACCAATGGGAGATTCGAACGATCCTCGTAGCTTCGTGTTATATCCTTATGGACAGTGTAATAAGAATAGAATCGAGGCAAAAGGCAGTAACCACACGTAACGTAACAACAATCTTTTAAGAACCAACAATCCAACACGCTAACTCGAGCTGCAAACTTTTAACTTCAAATATATATATA
>NC_068996.1:31541707-31544035 GCF_001194135.2 Octopus bimaculoides | reverse complement strand
GAAGAAGAAGAAGAAGAAGAAGAAGAAGAAGAAGAAGAAGAAGAAGAAGAAGAAGAAGAAGAAGAAGAAGAAGAAGAAGAAGAAGAAGAAGACGGTTATTATGTACATTGTTTTGTCTTCGTATAAAAAGATGGGCTACAGCAAATATTCTGCTCAATACCACAGATTTGCTTGTCAGTTACTTGACCTTAACCAGTTGAGCATGTTCCTTGGTAGCTGACGATATGTGCATCTCTGATCACGAGCCATGTTGAGAGGAATTGTTTGGGGGTTTGAATAATTCACCTCTGGAAATATGGATGTTTCGTTCAATATCCTTAAACAACCCTTATTCAAGGACCATTTGAATGGGATGGGCTACTCGACCTAAAGCAAATTCTAACTGGGCCCCACCTGCAAGGTCATACGCTGTTTATCTTAATATGAGATCACCATATCGCGCACATATGGTTGTGATGCATGCGCCTAGTGTACCCTTATCAGACGGGTAGTTATGATGGGTATACTGGGCTTCGTATATTTTACCCCAGTGTCACTTTGATGGCATGCACTGCTCTCTCACTCAACAATAATAATAATAATAATAATAATAATAATAATAATAATAATAATAATAATAATAATAATAATAATGGATAATAGATAATGATAATGATGATGATGATGATGATGATGATGATGATGATGATGATGATGACTGCGTTGAGTTAACTAGAGCAGCTATAGACTCCTATGTAGGTAATGGTGGAGAAAGTTTATTAAAAGATGCTAGAATAACAGCAGCACATAAGGAAACAAAACACCCAAATGTAGTTAAAAATCAGAAAAAAGAACAAAAGTTATCTGGCAGGAAAGGGCTTTGTATGGTAGATTCCCAAAGATTGTTACAGCATATAGTAGTAGTGAGACATGTTTGTGGATGAAAAGGGAGACAGAAAGTTTGTCAGTAGCAACACAAGATCAATCATTAAGGACTAATTGTATAAAATCCAAAATATACAAAAACTAAGTAGATTCCCAATGTCGGTTATGCAAATCAAGAGACGAAAGCGTTACTCATATAGCAAGTGAATGTAGCATGCTGGCACAGAAAGAATACACGAAAAGACATGACATTCTAGGGAGAGTAATCTACCGGGAGTTACGTAGAAAGCTAGGATCTGAACATAGTAATAAATGGTATGAACATGAACCTAGTAAAGTGCTAGAAAGTAAGAAATACAAGATATTGTGGGACATTAACATTCAGACTGACAGAGTAATAGAAGTTAGAAGGCCTGATTTGGTAGTAGTAGTAGACAAAGAGAATAGAAAGTACCAGATATTTGATATTACAGTCCCAAATGATGAAAAATTCAAAATGAGAGGTATAGAAAAAATTGCAAAGTACCAGGACCTATCCATTGAATTACAGACACTATGGAAAGTGTGGGTAAAATGTATCCCAATAGCTATAGGTGCATTGGGAACTATCCCTAAAGATTTAATAGATAGAGGAAATAGGCATAAAACCCAATTTACTACAGCTCCAGAAAACAGTGTTATTAGGGACAGCTAGGATACTTAGGAGGGATCTTGGCATCTAAGGTTACTTGTTGTAGCCCGATGTTGGACTTTTTTCTTTTCCAACAGTCTAATCTCTTGTGTGTATATGAAAATAATAATAATAATAATAATAATAATAATAATAATAATAATAATAATAATAATAATAATAATAATAATAATAATAATAATAATAAAAGTACAAATAGATTAAATAATACCGGTATTATTCCACCCAAGAATAACAATCGGGAAGTGCGTACTTTAAACTTGTTACGCAAAAATTACGAAGACGTGCACGTGCAAAACAATCTGTTCTGCCTGGCACTCATACCTTTAACTGAATTGCTAAATAGAACTGGATGCGGATACAAATGTTACGGCAAAACAGTCAGCCACCTTTTATATATGGATGACCTTAGATTATACGCTAGAAACGATAAAGAGCTGGAAACACTACTACAGACAGTACATGGAATTACCAAGGAAATAGATATGAAATTCGGATTAGAAAAATGTGCCAAAGCAACCCTGAAAAGAGGAAAACTAGTTAAGAGTAGCAACATCACACTAGATAAAACCAATGAAATAAGATAACTAGACGAAAGCCAACCATATAAGTATTTAGGAGTCAATGAGCTAGATAAGATACAACACACACAAATGAAAGAAAAAATAAAGAAAGAGTACTATTGACGAGTTAGGTCAATATTAAAAACAGAGCTCAATGCCCAAAACAAGATAATAGGTATCAACACTTTAGCTGTCCCAGTTATAAGTTAC
>NC_068996.1:31541052-31541607 GCF_001194135.2 Octopus bimaculoides | reverse complement strand
TATATATATATATATATATCTTTTACTCTTTTACTCTTTTACTTGATTCGGTCATTTGACTGCGGCCATGCTGGTGCACCGCCCGGGACTTATTGCTTGTAAGCCTAGTACTTATACTTTCGATCACTTTTGTCGAACCACTGGGTTTCAGGGACGTAAACACACCAGCATCATTTGTCAAGTGATGTTGGGTGGGGGACAATGACAGATACACAAACATATACACACATGCATATATAAATATATGCATATATACGATGGGCTTCTTTCAGTTTCCATCTACCAAATCTACTCACATGGCTTTGGTCGGCCCAAGGCTATAGTAGAAGACACTTGCCCAAGATGCCACGCAGTGAGACTAAACCGGGAACCATGTGGTTGGTAAACAAGCTACTTACCAGATAGCCACTCCTGCACCTATATGTATTTAGTCTGGGTTCGAGAAAAAATGTTCTAATGACTTATTGGTATTAATGATACTGAATAGGCTGTCAGCTTAAAACTGCGTCCCTACGCCGATATAGGACACTATTAATATTATAAGTATATTAATAT
>NC_068996.1:31538517-31540967 GCF_001194135.2 Octopus bimaculoides | reverse complement strand
ATATATATATATATATATATATATACACATACACACAAGTTTGGCCAAAAGTCACCTGACAGTAAATCAAAACTATTTAATTGCAAGAGTTATCTATGTTTAACAACTGAATGAATTTAATAAAAATATCTAACTATGAAACCTCATGAAAATTGTTCAAAATGAAGTCCTTCTTGGGCGACACATTTTTCCATTCAAGTCAATACAGATTTACAGCTAGTATTTATGGTATTTTGATTTACATTAGCGTGACTTTTGGCCAACCCTTTATAAAGATAGATAGATAGATAGATAGATAGATAGATAGATAGATAGATAGATAGATAGATAGATAGACATACATAATACACACGCGCGCACGCACGCACACACACACACACACACACACACACACATACATATATATATATATATATATATATATATATATCTTTGTTAAAGAGTACAACAAACGCTAAGGCAAGACAAGCATCTCAAGTCATACGTTATTTTTATAAGAAAAACTTAAAGCCTTACATCTGTTTCTCAGATATCCCAAAATATTGGATATTCCGTCAGCCTTCATAGTGTACATATCCATACATATATTTACATAGGATTACACCTAAGGACTTATGGACTAACATGTACACTACCGGAAAGTGGAACTGTGAACTTTTATGCTTCTTTTTCTTCATTTCTTTATTCTTTTTTTCTACAGTCCTTTACTTCGTCGTTTCCTTAATCTATACCCTTCACATTTTCTCTATCGGTCTCCGATGATGGAATATCCAATATTTTTGGACATCTGAGAAACAGCTGTAAGACTTTAAGTTATTCTAATAAAAATAATGTATATGACTTGAGATGCTTGTCTTTCCTTAGTGTTTGTTGTCCTCTTTAACAAATATATATCCGCAATATCGGAAATCTACAATGGAACCTTAACTCCCGCCTCGGCTATGAGGTTGGAGCCCTGGTAATCCGTTACAACACTTACCCAACATACCTGTGAACTAAAGCCCCACATTTTGTGTATATATAAATACGCAAACAACGACGAGAGAAAAATTGAAAAGCAGAAAAAGTAACACAGAGATCAACCCTTCATCAGTTGTCGGCTGTCTATCTACTCCTCATTTCAACGACAATATGAGTCTTCGAAGACAGTTGCTCCCATGAGTACCAAAATAAAATTTGGAGGGTCAAAGTTGAGAACAAAAACAGGACAGTGGAGACATACAAGGAAACCGAACGAAGATAAACATAGAGAGACGTTAGACCAGAACGAGAGGAAAATAGTGAATGCTGGGAGATATATTTTCTTTGAAAAGAGAAAAGATAGAATAGAGAGATAGAAGACGTCCAGTCCTTAGAACGTCAGTGCAGGAAAAGAAAGATTATCACGTGAAGAAAAGGAAGATGGACGATGGTCACGTGTAAGCAAAAAGAGAGAGAGAGAGAGAAAGAGAAGACGGAGAGAGAAACAGATAGAAAACGGTGAATGGGAGAAAAGGGGAATTAGAGAAGGATGGGTGTGAAAACAGTAAAGAATAAAGTCGCATAAAAAAGATTAAGATAAACTTACTAGGAAATGGATGCGTAGCGTTCAATTAAGTAATAATAATAATAACAATAACAATAATAATAATAATAATAATAATAATAATAATAATAATAATAATACTCATTGAAATTTATTCCTATTTTTCCAAATATAATGATGTATTTTAACTTGATACCTCCACTACCCGAACAGCGATCGTAAACACACGTGTTACATCAAAATACAGACCATCTCCAAACCCAAACACCATGTACAAAAAATAGCTGACAAAGGGTTGGACTATATCCGAGTAAGTAATACTCATTGAAATTTATCTCTATTTTTACAAATATAATGATGTATTTTAACTTGATACCTCCACTACCCGCACAGCGATCGTAAACACACGTGTTACATCAAAATCAGACCATCTTCGAACCCCAAAACACCATGTACAAAAAAATTACAAGCAGATTAAATAACACCGGTATTACTCCACCCAAGAATAACAACCGAGAAGTACGTACTGTAAGCCTGTTACGAAAAAAGTACGAAGATATGAACGGGCAAAAGAATCTGACAACAGAAATAAACGAACCGGTACCCTACGAAAACGACGACCGTCAAAATAAAGGGCCGGACGTTGTTCCGCAAACAAAACAAAACGGCATAAATGGACACGTGAGGAACACATTTCGATCCTACACGCCTATTTCACAGCAGTACTCTACCCAAAAAACGAAAACGCAACAACACATACATATAAAACATGGAAGAAAAATAATGTAAATATAGACCTCGATAAAACAATGAACCCTAACAAACTAGCTAACATAAGAAGATATATTCTAAAAGCAAAAAAAATATCAGAAATAGAAATAGAACAATTGAAAGAAAAAATACATCAGGAAAATCTAGATAATAG
>NC_068996.1:31535345-31536992 GCF_001194135.2 Octopus bimaculoides | reverse complement strand
AATATATATATATATATATATATATATATATATATATACTACGTCATTTTCCATATTGCTTACGTGCAAATAAAAAATCAAAAACAGAAACAACAACAATGAAAAGGATATATGTAAATGTATTATGTTGACGCTCGGTTTAAGATGGAAAAGAGAGGGGTGAGACGTTTCGAGTATGGATCTTCGTCAGAAAGAGTAGAGAGGAAAGTCCGAAGAGAAGAAAAAGAATAGTCGGAAAATATTCATGCACACACAGACACATACACATATATATGCATATACACACGCATGCATATAATGTCCACAAACATATACATGCACATAAATATTTAACATATGCATATATGCAAATGGGGTAACACAGCAGTAAATTTCGCTTCAAATCTAGCTTTCTGAATGAACATGGTTAAACGGAAATGGAGTGAAACGTGGTCTGCATATGTAATTTATTGCCTAAGTCTGTCAATCATATGACTCGCAAATTCAACTTAAAGATTACATGTTGTGTTGGCAAATAATCTTTACTCCAAAGTACTGTTGCTGAATATCTCTCGTTATGAGATTTGTAAATAGTAATTTTCTAATTTATTGATCAGTGACTAGTTGTCACTTTGAAAACTGTATATTCCGAATGGGAATTTGGCAGCGTCACCTCTTGCCGAACAATTATTCTGTGCGGATAAAAGGAAATAACTCGGAAATCGCGATACACAGATGTTGTTTTCAGCTGAGTGGGAGTGCTAGATTCCCTTGTTCGAAAACATAAGGACACAGATCATGTCGTATAGCCAGCTGGAGACGATGTTTCCTAGGGCTAAATTGCAGCAACATTCGTCCTTAGCCAGGGCTGGCATGTTATGTCGGCAAATAATCTTTACTCTAAATTTTACGTAATTGTCAACAAGACAGACATGCGTATATGCATTGATCCTAAATGTATGTGTGTGTAATACACATACACACATATGTACTATATGTGTGTATATATATAATATACATATATATATACGTTTATATGCATATATATACATATGCATATATATATATATATATATATATATATATGTGTGTGTGTGTGTGTGTGTGTGTGTATGTATGTATATGCACATCTATATGCACATCTATCTATAAACATATTCAGAGAAAAGTAGACACACACATTCAGAGACAAGAAGACATCCAACCACACATAAACACACACACATATGTATATGTATTCTGTTATCATTATGTGCATTTATATGGATCTTCCAGCAATTGTGGAATATATTTATTTAGTAGAGATATTTATGAGAGAAAGTTTTGTTTTTATTTTTATATATTATATTATTTTAGTATTAATTTGTATTTTCCATTTGATTCTTATTTTAAGAATTTTCTGAAGAGGCATTGTCAAATGTATAAATATGAATTATAAATTTAGGTTACTACGTCATTTTCCATATTGCTTACCTCCAAGCTTTTTTTCACTCATATTTTCTTATTGGTATTATTTTTACGCCCTTTCTTATCTTTTTCTCTCTATTCTTTATTTTCGTGTTTTTTATATCAATTTGTTTATCGAGAATATTATTGTCATATCTATCTATCTATCTATCTATCTATCTATCTATCTATCTATCTATCTATCTATCTATTTATATATAT
>NC_068996.1:31533868-31535216 GCF_001194135.2 Octopus bimaculoides | reverse complement strand
ATATATATATATATATATATATATACAAATATATATATACATACATACATACACACATATATGAATATATTTATGTATGATGTATGTAAGTATATGTGTGTGTGTTTGTGTGTGTGTGCCTGTGTGCGTATGTGTGTCTGTGTGTGTTCATTTGTATTTATTTATATACTTTTGTACAACAAAATTACAAATCTTCCTTTTAAGTAATCACTAATTCATGAAATAACAACAGAACTTCGCGATTTGTAAATTTCCAACAAAAAATAAGAAAGAAAGAGACAAAATATGAAAGGAAAACTAAAGAGAAAATTTTAAAACACAAAAATACATAACAAGACGAAATCTTTGATGGTTTTTCAGGTAATTTAGACAAGCTGAACGCGTTGTAATTATTTCATATTTTATTCATTTTTCTTTGATACGTCTACAATGGAATATTGCCCGAGAAAAAACATCAGGAGAATCACTGATTTTTCCCGCGAAAAATTATATATGGAAAACTGGATTAATAAAAACAGTTAGAAAGTATAAACGGATGCAAGAAGTTTAGCGATTCTTCTCTACATAATTTATATCGCAAAAGCTGACAGAGAAAACTTATAATATATAATATATATTAGATCAGGAAAACTGTAACAGATTCTTGTGAACGTAAGATCAATGCAAAGTACACATATTAAATATTGCTGAAATAAAGAAAGAAAACAGTATGTGCATCTGCATGTATATATGTATGTACATATAGATGAAGATACTGCACGTGTGTGTATACATACATACATACATACATACATAAATACATACATACATACATACATACATAACACACATTCATACAGAAACAATATGTGCATGCATAAACACTCATCTACAAATAAATATGTACACATACATTTAATAGCAGACAGGTAAAGAGACTGATAGATAGATATTGCGATATTGTTGACTTAATAAAAAGATAATTAGTGGATATTTATTGGCATATATATGTGTATGCATATGTATGCATATAACACTTATGCTACAGTTATTACATATATGTACACATCCAGCACTGTCTGTCTGTCTATCTATCTATCTATTTATCTCTCTCTCTCTCTCTCTCTCTCTCTTTCTCTCTTTATATATATATATATATATATATACAAGTCTGTGTTTGTGTCTACGCATGTGTGCGTTTGTGTGTATGCATGTATGTATATGTACGCTTTGACCGCTTTCAATGATTAGTTTGGTTTGACGACCAGGGTTGTTAAATTCATTGTGACATAATCAAAACTTCCGGCACATGAATATATTTTGCTCCCTGTTTTCTTTTTCTGCAGTGAAGTCTTTGTATCCATACACG
>NC_068996.1:31528321-31531434 GCF_001194135.2 Octopus bimaculoides | reverse complement strand
ATATATATATATATATATATATATATATATAAGGTACAGTGTATATATAAATACATAAGAGGAATCCACTCATGGGAATTCTTTACGCTAGAAAGAACAGCTAGGTTCTAGAACCACAAAATTAGGGATAAAATCTCGAAAGGAACGGAATGAAAAATAAAAACTTTTACCATTTCTTCTCTTGGAGCAAATTGACTTCTGACTTTAGTTTAGCAATTTCAGATAAATTGCTAGGTGAAGTCGTTTTCAACAGGTACACCTAAGACTGAAATATATAAACACGAGGCAATCAATTCCATGCCTCCCGTTTATACATCCTAAACTTTTCAGATCTACTGCGCAGGCGCAGCTCTTCGCCGGCAATAAAAACACGCCAACTTTTAAAATTCGAAAATTATCCAAAAAACTTATAAATACTTAATCATATCAAAGGGAAATGGAAACGACTTCCCCCAGCAAATTATCTTATTTGCTAAACTAAAGTCGGAAACCAATTAGGTCTAGGAAAGAGATGGTAAAAGTTTTTATTTTTCATTTCGTTCCTTTCGAAATTTTATCCCTAATTTTGTAGTTCTAGAACCTAGCACTTCTTTCTAGCCTAAGGAATCTCATGAGTGGATTCTTCTTATGTATTTAAATATACACTGTACCTTATGAGTAATTCATAGTCTTTGGACTAAACTTTTATACCCTAGGCCACTTGGAACGAAAATTTTTATTAATTTCCATTTCCTTTTGATATGGTCACTCCTCCTTATTCCTAGCCACCGGTCCTCTTTATCTGTCTTTGCGTTCACATCTCTAGCAAATTGACCATACATTTTCTTTTCTTTCCATGTTTTTCATTTTTTTTCTTTTTTGTTCACCTGTTGTTTAAATTTTTCATTAGTTACACAATTTTCAGTGTTGATAACTGTGTGTTCCAACAGTGGGTCCAGGGCATCTCCTTCAGTACCGCCGTAGGCTGTTTTTCTCTGTTTCGATACAGACCTGGCAACTGATAAAGCCTTTTCCAGCCGTTCTTATGGACAAGTACAGCCTATCGGTGTCACTCTCTGGCTGAAAGGCTCGGTGAACTATCAACATTTTTCTGGTCTTGGTATCCATTTTCTTCACTTCTCTCTTTTGCCATTTTATGATTCTCGCTCCATACCGAAGTGATACTCCGGTATGTACACATACATTTAATAGCAGATAGGTAAAGAGATTGATAGATACATATCGCAATATTGTTGACTTAATAAAAAGATTATTAGTAGATATTTATAGGCATATATATGTGTATGCATATGTATGTATAACATGTATTAACTGCTTGGATTTTATTCCATCCAGTCAATTTTGAGCGCAACGCCGACCTCAGTCCTTAGGAATATTCCATCCTCAGTTGTTCTTTCATTTCCTTTTCCATTATCTCGTTGTAGGTATTTTTATCTTTCAGTTTCAATTTGTTTAATCAAGTCTCTATTAGATAATTCTTTCCCTGCTAGGGACTGTACCTTGCCTCTTTTTAGGTAGAGTATTCTGCATTTCCTGTGTTCAAATTCCATTCTAATATCAGTACTAAATAAGTGGACCGTGTTCACCAAGGAATTCACTTGTGCTTCATCTTTGCCACACGGTTTCAAATCATCCATGTAGGGGAGGTAGTTGATTGTTTGGGATTTTTCTTTTAGTTGGTACCCGAGGTTCATTTTCCTAAATATTAAGGTCAGGGGTAACATTCAGAGAACGAAAAACAACGTAGATAGGTTGTCACCTTGGAAAATTCCTATATCTGGCCTATTGGCCTTAATTTCTCTATCTGTATGTATTGGCATATCCGATAGAATGGTTGCTTTCTTATTTTCTGTAGCCTTCTCTGGCGTTTGTTTATACCATCTTTTTTCTGTTGTTATTCCATGGTGTTGGCATAGCTTCCAGTGTATATAGGTCCCACCTCTGTCGTGACTAAGTATATTCCTTCTTAGCCAGGACTGGGCAGCCAGAGATAATATGATTTATTGTTTCTTGTCCATTTCCACATATTCTACAGTTACTTGTTATGTTTCTTTTCATTATATGTTTTTGGTAATTTCTGGTGGGGAGGCTTTGGTCTTGTGCAGCAATTAAAAATCCTTCAGTCCTTGCTTTGAGTCCTGAACTTCTCAGCCATTGCTGGGATTTTTCTCTGTCTATTTCTTTTGCATTTAGTTTAGCCCAGTATTTACCATGTAGGGGCTTTTCTTGCCATCGTTTTATCATGATCCATTGGTGTTCCAGTTATAGTTTGGATTTCAGTTGTAGTACAGCTTTTGTTGTTTCTTCTTTTTATTCATAGTTGTTAGGTAGTATGACTTCTCATTTGTATTTGTCAGCTTCCCTAAAGACTCAAAACAGTTTTTTGTTTCGTTCGTGTTTTGTGGCTATTTGTATAAGTTTTCCTTGATTCTGAAGTAGGTATTTTTGTAGTCCTATGGTGGTTATTTTGTAATAGTTTTCTAGTTGTATAAGGCCTCTACTACCTTCCATATGTTGTATATATAATCTTCTTCTTCTTCTTATTATTATTATTATTGAGTGAGAAAGCAGTGCATGCCATCAAAATGGCACTAGGGTACGAAACCCAATTTACCCACAATGACTACCCGTCTGATAAGGGTACACCAGGCACATACATAACAACCATATGTGCGTGACATGATGACCTTATAACGAGATAAACAGCACATTACCTTGCAGGTGGGACCCAGTTAGAATTTTCTTCTGGTCGAGTAGCCCATTCTGCTCAAGAGGTCCTTGATTAAAGGTTGTCTTAGGATGTTGAACGAAACACCCAATGTTTCCTGATGTGAATTATTCCAACCCGAAAGAAATCCTCTCAACACATGGCTCTGATTCCGTGAGAAGCCATGAGAACTAGTGCATGGTACTGCGTCAGGGCATTATTATTTTCATTATTATTATTATTATTATTATTATTATTATTATTATTATTATTATTATTATTATTATTATTATTATTATTATTATCATTATTATTATTATTATTATTATTTTATGTTTGACTTTTGTTTTGCATTTGTACAAGTTGGATCCAAGTCTCACCCAGAGACCTCAAGAGACAACAAGTT
>NC_068996.1:31526480-31527249 GCF_001194135.2 Octopus bimaculoides | reverse complement strand
TATTATTATTATTATTATTATTGTTCAGTAGTTTTATTTTTATAACGTGCTTTCACTTCACTACCGAGCGCAGCTCTGTGTGCCTTGGGTATGTGCTGTGGTTTGCTGTGATGCTCTTATGGTTACTACGGTGTTTTGCGTAGGAATTATTATTATTATTATTATTATTATTATTATTATTATTATTATTATTATTACTATTACTATTATTATTTTTATTATTACTATAATCCTTGGATAGAATTTATAAACTTTTAATGCATCGCTACTCGCAAATCACATGTCGTTTAAGATCACAGTCTGTGGTATCCGTGGGCATCAGGTTGATCATCTTCATTGAGTCATTTCTTCAGGCAATATAACATTAATAGATGTACAACAGAGGGATGCTTGTCCCTTTTGACCAATATGAAGGTTGTGTTAGTTATGTGGGCATTTCTGTGCTGGAGGAAGGGAAGGTGATGGAAAAGGTAGTTATATAGGGACGGAGATGTGTGTGTGTGGTGTTGGACTTATTTTGCTATTCATTCAGCTTGTGTGAAGATGTCATCTGCTAAAACGAGATGTTTATAAATACTATCCAAGGATTTTTGCTATTATTGGCATATTTATTTTACATTATATCGGTACAGCTCGATGCAACCTCAAAAACTGGTTCACCAGTCAGCACCATTACGCTGTGGCCGGCATTTTGGAATATTAGCTATATTTGTATATTCAAAACATTTCCCATTAACAAATTTAATATATATATATATATATATATATA
>NC_068996.1:31523617-31525066 GCF_001194135.2 Octopus bimaculoides | reverse complement strand
ATATATATATATATATATATATATATATATATATATATATACATATACACACACACATAAACACACACATATATATATATTCAAATATATATATATATATATATATATATACGAGGGAGAATCAAAATTTATACGTACTCTTGTTTTTTTCAAGGTATTTGCACAAAAGCTGGGGATAAATAAGTACATCATTTTTCGACATAGTCTCCTTCATTTTCGATACACTTGGTCCAGCAGTCTACAAGATTGTGTATTCCCTCCAAGAAGAAGGTTTCCGGTTGGTCGTACAGTCATTTATTCACCCCTTCCTTAACATCTTCATCCGTAGGAAATCGATGACCTCGTAAACCATGTTTGAGCGGTCCAAAGATATGATAGTCGGAAGGGACGAGATCTGGGTATTCCACCACGTCAAAATCCAATCGGTTAATAGTTTCAATGGTCTGAGCAGCCGTGTGTGGGTGTGCATTGTCATGTAGCAACAATATTTTTTACGAGAGTAGGGTTCGGCGTTTGATGCGAATTGCTAGCTTCAGTTTATTGATCAGCAAAGCACTGTATCATGCATTGTTGATCATACATCCCTTTTCTAGAGAAATCGGATCACTGCTCTTTGTTCTTCTTTGGTGCTCATTACAAGTGGAGCAGCTATGAGAGAAAAATGGCGCGATCAGGCTTAAACTTCGATAAGGTGACCACAATAGTACCAACTATAAGCATGCATGCACAGAAGGCAGTGTTTCGATACATTTTGGTCTGGCTAAGTCAAAATGGCTTTTTGTATTCTTCCTTCCCACTTGCAATGTTTAAATGTAGTTACAATAATATGTCCTTCTACTGAAATGAAATTTCAGTAAATTTTCTGTATCTTTGTGCAGCTGAAGATTGCTCTGTATTTTACATTTAATGTAATGCTCACATTGCTTAAATAAATAGAGTCGCATGAAACGATCGTACTGCATTAACCATGAATATCCTTGTTGCTTATTTTGATTTATATATGTATCCAGTAAATCATAAATCCGAAAGAGAAGCACTCTTAGTGATAGAGTAGTAGAGTATTCAGAGAAAGATTGTGATCGGTACATTGGGTTAATTAGGGTTTCGCGTTCATAAAGCGCTTAGCTTTATATACCTCTCTTCAGACCCTAATGGCCGGTGGCCTATAGCTTCTCTTGAACATAGAGAGAGCAAAGAGTGTGTGGCCAGCTTTTGAACATACAAAGAAGAAAGGTCAAGTGCAAGGGATTGTCTCCTTTAGACTATCATCCAGAATCCATCCAGTCAGCTTGCGGATCCCAGGATTTCAGTAGGAATCGCCTGAAGTGTAAGCAGGGTCCAAAGACTCCCGGTCCAGAATTTAACATGTTTCCCGAGTCGAGATGTTTGACATATGTTATATATATATGTGTGTGTGTGTGTATTTATATGTGGATGTTATAATGAGTA
>NC_068996.1:31522147-31523572 GCF_001194135.2 Octopus bimaculoides | reverse complement strand
TGTGTGTGTGTGTGTGTGTGTGTGTATAAGCAAAAATGCTAGTTCTAAAATCTCTCTAAGAGATCAACGCAGTAGTTGTACTGACAAGTAATATTCGTAACCACTTCAACATGGCTGTACGTTCCAACAGACTCTACTGCAATTTTCTAACCCCAAGAATGCATCTCTTCTAGCTGGTTAACGATGCAGAGCTGCATCCAATAAATTGCGAGCAGGGGAGGGAACCCGTACAATTTTCTAGCGACGGGTCCAGTAGACCAGTCCTGCTTTCGGGCTGTTCCTGCCCCTCTTCGGTAGTGGACAATTCGTCTGTTAGAAGAGACACCTCGTCCGCTAGACGGGACACCTCGTTTGTTAGGACACCTTGTCTCTAGCAGAAGAGATGTCCAGTACCGATGAGTGAAAGAAATAGCCCGAAAGCAGGATTGGTGTACAGGTCCCGTTGCTAGAAGATGGCAGAGGTTCACTGCACTACTCACAATTTATCGGATGCATCTCTGCATCGTCAACCAGCTACAGATGCCCTCTTGGGGTTAAAAATTTGCAATAGCATCCGTTGTAACGGACACCCATGTTGAAGTGGCTAATATCATATATGTGTGTGTGTGTGTGTGTGTGTTATATTATTTATGGTATATATTACATATTGCACTATATTTTCAGTCAATATCTCAAATTTACTTTTCATCTTGAGCAAGCAAAATACCTACAATGCTTTAAGGAGAAATCGAGTATCACCTACCGACAAGTCTTTATTAAACGTCTATTAGATATTTATAAAGACAGCAAACTTACTATCTCTCACTCTGTCTCTTTTGCACTGAAAATATCAAACATAATACAAAGTTTGAAATAATATTTTTTGTTTATAACTCATAACTTATTAAATAGAGTTCGATTTATTGGAAATGTGAAATCGAAGTCAAATCCATGGTGTCTTACTCGTAACAAATTCCAACGAAAGGAATATGGTTTCTCCTAAATCAGCTAAGTCTTCGACTGATAGTGAAACGGCACTCTACTTGCTTTTGGCTGTCTCTCGCCTCTTCCTTTGAAAATTTTCTGTTATGCTTGATATGTTTAATCTGAAGGAAACAGAGTTCGTCAAAGGAAATTTGTCCATATGTTTACATTGCCTGCAAATTTCGGATCTGGAGTTAAGTAGTGTGGTGGAATTCGGGATCTAAAGACATGTTCGATCTTTCAGCTGTGCATAAATATTAGTAGCTCTTATTTTAATACAGTCTACATTAAGTGAAATATAAGTATGGTAAGAAGTTTGCTTCCCAACAACATAGTTCCGGATTCAGATCCACTGCATAGCACCTTGGGAAAATGTCTCCTACTATAGCCTTGGGCCGACCAGCCTTATGAGTGGATTTGGTAGACAGAAACGTAAGAAGCCCGTCGTATATATATATATAT
>NC_068996.1:31520695-31521365 GCF_001194135.2 Octopus bimaculoides | reverse complement strand
TATATATATATATAAATATACACACACACACATATTAGAAATATTAGAAATATTATTTCTAAATCTCTCAAAGAGAAGCATTCAGTAACAATTCTTTAAAAAAAGACTATTTGCCAATATAATATGGCTGTCCCTTAAGAAACGATGCCCCAAGAAACATCGTTTCTAGCTGGCTATACGACACGCAATCTGAGTCCTTATAATTTCGAACAGGGAGCTCAGCATTCCCATCTAGAGCAAAACACCATCTGTGGATTAGTTTCTGGGTTATTGCGCTTTATCAACAAAAAGTAGCTTCTTCAGTTAGATGACGTTGCTGAATTCACCATTCAAACATATAGTTTTGACACACATTCACTGATAAAAAAATAGAAATGTCATATCTAAATCTCTCAAAGAGAGGTATTCAATAACAGTTTTTTAAAGTAAAGGCAATTTGACAATATAATGTGGCTGTCACGAAAGGGACGATGTTACTGTTGTTTTAGCCCTAACAAACATCGTTTCCAGCTGCCTATACGACACACTATTTGTGTCCTAATTTTTTCAAATATGGAAATGCTGAGCGGCTAAAACAACAGTAACATCGTCCCTTTCGGGTCAGCCACATCATGTTGGCAAATAGCTTTACTTTATACACATATTTATACACATATATAGATATGAATAT
>NC_068996.1:31514973-31520130 GCF_001194135.2 Octopus bimaculoides | reverse complement strand
ATTATATATTTTATATTATATTATATATTGTATATTCCATATTCTATACCCCACATTGGTTCTGCAGGAATATAAATAAAACAAAAAACAGACAGTGTTGGAACTCTTTTAAACTAAATAATATATATATATATATATATATATATATATAAAGAGAGGGGAAAAAAGAGCGAGATACAGAAAACAATGACGTACAAAGGGAAGACAGTCAAACATTTAGAGACAGAGAGGGAGAGTTTAAGATATGGAAATGCATGATTATGAAGAAACCCTACACGTTCGTGTTTGAATATATAAACACTATGCATTTGAACCCCTCAATAACTATAATAACTTATTTCTGTCAATTAATTTACAAGTCTATTTTTATTGTTAATTTCCAGATTAGGGTTCATTTTGTAAACTAGTTAAAAAAGATGTTAGGCATAGACATGGTTGTATGATTAAGAATCTCGCTTCGCAACCACATAATTTCAGGTTCAGTCCCACTGCGCAGCATCTTGGGAATTCTCCACTACTTTAGGCCCGGACTGACCAATGATTTATGAACGAATTAGGTAGACAGAAATTGTATGGAAGCCCATTGTATATATACATATGTGTGTGAGTGTGTCTGTGTTTGTGCATACCTACTGTTTGACAATCAGTGTTGGGTTGTTTATATCCTTGTAGTATAGCGGTTCGGCAAAAAGAAATCTGATAGAATAAGTACCAGACTTAACAAAAGAATAAGAGGTCGATTTGTTCAAATAGAACCCTTCGAAGCAGCGCCCCAGCATGTTCACAGTCCAATGACTGACACGAGTATAAGGTGACTTATATTACTCTATATCTGACTTTGTCGATTTTTATTGAACTCTTTGCTAAATATTGAGCACAAAAGTATTTTACATTTCAATGTGAGTTTATGAGTGTGTTTTAAGACGCGTTTATTCGTACATTTTATTATTTATTTACGTTTATTTGCGTGCATTTAATTATTTATGACTTAAACAGTATACATGAATAAAAGAAAATTACTCGCGCCTTTAAATTTAGCGAGTTTAAACACAAAATTTTAAATTAGAATGCTACACTTGTTGACAGTATTAATAAAACTTAAAAATGAAGGTCACTTAATTTAGAACATTTTAGTGAAAAGTAATTTAGTTATATTATTCTTTATTATGCTTCATCTCAACGAGACTATTATTGGTTTCAAATTTGGCACAAGGCCAATAATTTCGAGAGAGGGGTTATGTCGATTACATCGGCCCCAGTGTTCAACTGGTAATTATTTTATCGACTCAGAAAGGATGAATGGCAAAATTAACTTCGGTGGAATTTGAACGTAATAATGGCGGACGAAATACTGCTAAATATTTTACTCGGTGTGCTAACGATTCTGCCATCTTGCCGCTTTTTAAATGAGATTATTATTAGCTCATTGATTACATCATTCTAAGATCTGCTGTGATATATAAATAAAATCATTATCATAAACGACTCTGTTGAAATGAATAATTCGGACCGTACTTCTCAGTTTGGATAATCAATAACTGCTGTTCACCATGAAGTAGACATCTTCAGTGAAACTAGCGACTGTTCTGACCGTACTTGATCAAAGGCAGGCGCAAAAGTCTACGGTGAGGATGAACCTGTATATTCACAGATTTTCGATAAAAGAAAGGATAGCTATCGCGGGCTACATTTTGAACGACGTTTGACAGAACTACCACGTACAGGTTTGTGTCACTAAGATAACAATTAACTAAAGAAGTGGAGTTGTGTGACTTTTACATAAAAGCACATTTCTCTGATAAATCAATGTATGCATTCTTTTCGTGCAGTGCATTAGTACGGGGTGTTGTCAAACAAGTAAAAAAGTATCTTCTATCTGAATGAGTTTTTATTTAATTTCTTCTGCTGTTACGGCCGGGCTTTCTATCGTTGTACGATAGAAAAATATCGTTCAAAGTATCGTTGTCATAAATCAGGTCAAGGACATTATTAACAGTGCAGTCTATCTGCAGACATTGGAAATGATACTATGTTGTCATATAAGAACTCATTAGGCTTAGCCATGGATTTCTTAGATTTTTCAAATATTGCGAGAAAACTATGGAATTTCTGAAAAATAAGAAAACTTAAGTGTTATGATTTTCATTAAATTTGAACTAATAGTAAAGTTAAATTCATTAAACATTTTTATAAATATCATATTTCCCCATGGAAATGAACAAATACTCATCGTTTTATGGTCCAGATAGAGTGACTTTTAGCATTTATCACTATCTTACTACCATGAAAGGTGGTAGTCAATTTTACCTCAAGTTCAAGGTATTCGGGACAAGGGATTTACATTCAGATGGGTAACTCCCCCCCCCCCCGATTTCGAAGTGGAACAACTCTATGATGCTGTTGAACTAAATAATGACATTGCTGTTCTATTGTCCTAGTTTCGTGGTAATTCTAATTTTGAAAGACGTGACATGGACAATGCGCTTCCAAATCACCCACGATTCGTTTAATGCATATTTATAATTAGAGGGAAATGGTATCGTAACCGTTAAGAAGTATGCACAGTGAGTCAAGCTACGAGACCTATTTTTAAGAGCGAGACTAATTCCTCTCTGTTTATGGTACTGTATAGTATAGAGCTGTTTATTGTACAATTTACTGATGCTTTAGTGGTAGTGTTTTACATAATGACCTTTATTTCTTATATAAATAAAATATTTTATACGCACATCTCCTTCCTTCATTTTCTCCCTGTATCTATTTCTCTTTCCTTCTCTATACATACATGAATACATACATTAATAAAAAAACATATATACATACATGCATATATCTATAAATGCAAACATCAGACATGTACACATAAACATATATGACAGCATGCATAGGTGGTAAATTGGAAGAATCGTTAGAACGTTGGACTGAATGCTTTGTGGTGTTCGTCCTGATTCTCTCACAAACTAGTTCACTCTGACAAACTAGTTCATTCATTTGGTTGGTATTGCGCATCAATATTAAAAAAATTAAGACCTGTCAGAAATTGGTATATGCCAGAAAGTGAAATAGGGAAATACAGATGAGTTTCTATAAAATGGAACTATACTAGAATCTCAACACTTCATGATTGACAAAAGTATCCGATAGAAATTGAACAAAGGATTTTCTGACATTCCAGATGTGTGTAGATATCTATTCATACATACGCATACGCGCACGCACACGCACACACGCACACACACACACACACACACACACACACACACACACACACACACACACACACACACACACACACACACACACACACACACACACACACACATACACATACACACACGCACACACATACACGATCTCACCCACGACTTGTAGCTGTCGAAACCTATCTTCTACAGGGAGTTTTTAGGGGATTCTCTAGTTTCATATCTCGACCGAAGGATAGAAATATTGCCTAAAAGTCGTCATCGAAAGTTGTTTCTTCTGCATATTTCCAGTTACTTGAATAACCAAGTCTAACCGATATAATTTATTTCCATTTATATCTTAAGTCCAACGCACTATACAGAGACTCACAATATTCTAAATAAGTACTGCTAGTGTTATATCACACCACTGCAGGAAATAGCAACACTGGAACCTGTGAAAGATTCTCTCCAATTAAAGTGCTGAATTTAACGTCTAGAGTTTTATAGAGTGCTTGGTGATTTGTCTCTTATCTATTTCACGCTGCTATCGTGTCTCGATTATTTTTGTCATTCCACTACTGCCATTTCAGTGCAAATATTAGTATTCGTTTAATATAAACAAATGAAAAATCAAAACTAAACAAGGCACTTCTAAAATGTTTTTCCTATGTTACAGAGTATATAAAACTGCTGAGTTGATCACAACTTTACATTTTTATCAAACCAGAGTATTCTATGACTTTAAATGACATACAAAAATACTATTTATATATTTATTCAGAATTATACATATTTTAAAGTTGTGTGTTTAATTGAAACTAAATTAAAATTAAAACATGCTCATACAGTCAAATTTACATTAAAAAATTAAAATCAAACTACCAGTCAATCAGACAGACAAGGTCATAGTTTCTAATTGAAGAGCAACCATTATCTTTATTTTTGTATCCTCATCTTTTTTTTTCAATTTTTTATCACATTTATAGAATATATTAACAGAAATGATATATGAAAAGAATATAATTAAATTATGCTTGATGATCTGTAGAAAAGAGAAAGACAAACAAAACAACGCATTACCTGAAAGCCATCACTTTGAAAATATAAAGGTGTTTTGAAGAAAGGACACCTTCAGCACTGAAATCCAATTAGCTAGTTCACATACTTAACTTACTTATTTCAAAGAATCCAGCAGAAATATAAGGTGTTTAAAGCATGACGTAATAGCATGGTAACGGTTGTAATGTCTTTGGCTCCTGTAGATTCTATATAGAGTTACTAATCTTATAGTCTATTAGATTGTGTTTCCTTCTCTCTCATTTCAAATAAGAACATCCCTATCACCATCATCGCCGCCACAACCACCACCATCATCAACATCATCATCATCATCATCATCATCATCATCATCATCATCATCACCAACATCATCATCACAATAATAATTTTTATCTGCATCTTTAATTTTTCGATTTAATCTTTATCTCCCGCTTTTTATTTTGCCTTTTTCATTTTGTACTACTGCTACTACTACTACTACTACTACTACTACTACTACTACTACTACTACTACTACTGCTGCTGCTGCTGCTGCTACTACTACTACTACTACTAATAATAATAATAATAATAACAATAATAATTATTATTATTATTATTATTATTATTATTATTATTATCATTATTATTATTTCTTTATTGCCCACAGGGGGCTAAACATAGAGGGGACAAACAAGGACACACAAAGGAATTAAGTCGATTACATCGACCCCAGTGATTAAGTGGTACTTATCTAATCGACTCCGAAAGGATGACAGGCAAAGGCGACCTCGGCGAAATTTGAAAATAATAATAATAATAATAATAATAATAATAATAATAATAATAATAATAATAATAATAATAATAATGATGATGATGATGATGATGATATCTATCATAATTATAATAATTACTATTATTATTATTGTTG
>NC_068996.1:31511259-31514637 GCF_001194135.2 Octopus bimaculoides | reverse complement strand
GCCTTGAGTCTATAGTAGAAAAGATTATTATTATTATTATTATTATTATTATTATTATTATTATTATTATTATTATTATTATTAATGTTGTTGTTGTTGTTATTATTATTATTATTATTATTATTATTATTATTATTATTATTATTATTATTATTGTTGTTGTTGTTGTTGTTGTTGTTGTTGTTATTTTTATTATTATTATTATTATTATTATTATTATTATTATTATTATTTCATGTTTGACTTTTGCTTTACATTATTATTATTATTGTTGTTGTTGTTGTTAATATTAGTAGTAGTAGTAGTAGTAGTAGTAGTAGTAGTAGTAGTAGTAGTAGTAGTAGTAGTAGTAGTAGTATTTCTCGCGTGTTTACGTTGGTCTCAAAGGTTTGTCAATTTTTGTTGAAAAAATTTTTTATTGAATATTTTTTTGTTCAATAGTTAATGAAGAACGCCTGCTTCACTTTGGTGAAAGGAGGTCTGCCAAATTTTACCCTAAAGGGCATAATTGTAATTTTATTTCGCTTTCGTATATTTTGTGTTTTTTTTTTTGTTTTTTGTTTTTTGTTTTCCTTTTCATTCAAAATTATGACGGCATTAAAGCACAAAACCGTTTCAGTGAAGAGATAGCAAGAGAGCTTCACCCTCTTCCAGTTTCGTTTGAGAGCAAGGTCTGAATAACACTACCACCACCACAACAACAACAACAAAAACAACAACAACAACAACGACAGCATAAATGTTAATAAAGGTAACATAAGCCACAGCAATTCTTGCGAAAAGAAGAAAACTGGTAAACGTAAGTATTAGTTGAAGCAGCAGCAACAACAGCAACAATAATGGCACCTGCACAAGCAACAATGGTAGCAAGAATAATAATATGAATAAGGAAGAACACTGAGGAAGTTGTAGGGGCAACCTCATGAGGAAAGAATCTTTTGCTGAAGTAGCAACGAAGTCAACACAGTTATTTAAGCTCTTCATGTGTATTTGGTGCGATTGTGCTTTCGGTGATAAGACCAGACTCACAGAAGCTAAGTATCTAGTAAAATTAAATGATAGGAGTGCACAAGTTTCTGTCCAGCTTAGATAGTTGCAGCGAATGCCAGGAAAACAGTCACTTATCACCGTGTGTCGGCTGAAATCCGACACTTGGAATCGGCTATAGAGACCCAAAGAGAAGAGATGTAAAAGAAACATGAGTAGACATAGATCATGAGTCGACGGTGATACATTTTGGCAGTGTGAGGATTCTATTTAAAAACGAAGTACGCGCATTAAATACCCCATGGCTACCATACGTGTCGGGGCTTTCACCCTCCATTCAACCTATTTCGGGAGAAGGACAAGTTGCGTTCAGATAGAAAGTATTGCACCGTGATCGGACATCTGGTGGTTGTTAGCATGTCCAATCTGGAGGACAGTGAAACTCTACTCGAAGTGAAGCGAACCGAGAGGGAGTTTTGATCTGGGAACACAATAAAGATTTTCCTCCAGATCAAACAGCAGTAAGTAGATCTACGAATCGAGGTTGAGAGCAGAAAAACAAAATACCACTTGAAGTGGTGCAGAAGACCATTTCATAGTTTTCTGCATCAACAAAAAACAAGCAAGAGGACTTCCCAACTACTCCGACACCACAGCCCCAACAACAGCTGCAGCGTACAGTAAAAGCAGCAACACTAGTAGCAGCAATGGCAATGAGAACAACAGCAGCAGTAACAAGAACGCACATAATAGAACCGGAAGTTGACATCTATGAAAATATCCGGCCTAAATTGTTGTTTAAATCTCCCTCCCACCTACTTTCAAAAATACACGCGCACACACTCACACACACACACACACATTGTCACCACGAAAACATGCTTCTTTTTCCACCCCAACCCCAATCGGATCCTTCCGACAAGGAAGTATCATCATGCGATCATGCGAAGTAGAAGTAAAACCTATCAAATAAAAAAGAAAAGAGAAGCACAATAAAAAGACACCACATAACCACAAGAGCACCAGCGAAACTGCACAAAGTACAAATAAATCATCAAAACAAATTTACTCCCCAACAACAACAACTACATCTTCAAGAAAAAATAAAAACTTACACATGAACAGCACCAGCAGAGAGGCACACAAACACAACACCAACATACAACTTTCAAAGGAAAGCCTAAACGTCATGGAGACCAAGATACGTGATCCCCAGTATAACTAAATGGGTAACTTATTTCTTTTTCATCTCTATAGTTTTTCAACCAGCACAGTGACCTTAAGAATGGGTAGCATAAATGCACGTCCCTTGGAATCACTTTGAAAGCTGAGGTGTCTACACCATTAACTCAAGTCGCTAGGTTTGGATGTGATAATCATCAGCAAGACCAGGATTCTCGATACACGCAGTTAGTACCCACTTTTAGAATTTTGACATTTTCACATCTCTTACTCGATCCAGAATGAAGGTGGGGCGGTGCTGTTCTGGAAAGGCTTGAATCTCGATATACGATCGATCTTCCTGGTCCTGACGACAAGTGGTCTTGGACTACACAAGTAGGTGGTGCCCACTCACTGTGTATACCCTGACTGGAGCTATTTCCTGATTTCTTCAGGCATTTGGAGGTTTTCCTAGGAACATCCCACTCTTTATAGTTAGTGGATGATTGGAACGAGATCTTAGACGCACACGTAGATTGGGTGGGGCTAGCTGATAAGAGAGGGCAATGTGAAAACCACGCAAATATTCTCAGTCGTTTCCACCTAGATGAGAGGTAACGACTGTATTTCCCGAATAGGTTCATGTAAACATGGACAAACAGCATCGGATCACCCTGATCGTTTCTAGATAGAGTATTGTGTAGAACAGTAGGTAGAGATAGCACAGAGTCTCTATTTTTTTCTTTTTTCAGAGTAGTCAGCTATATTGACCACTAATTTGTGACCAGTACGGTCGACAAGTTGCATAGGCAGGGACCCGGTTGCTGGAAACAGAACGCGTCTTTCTTGGAGTGTCATATTTACAGACGCCGGATAAGGGAAATAATTAAGAGGGATTTGTCGAGGATAATCGGCAACAACTGATAGCGGTTAGCTCTGAAACATGCTATTAGATGAGATTCGATAAGGTTTAGTAAGGAAATTGTGATATAGAATTCTGGAGTAGCAAGTGAGTTAATTATTAATCGAGAAGAAGCGCTTAGGAAAGGCATTGCAACTGACGCGCTCGTAACAAGATTGGCACTTGACAATTCTTCAACGTTGAGCATAAAGGATGTATTGCGGGAGCTTTATGTAAAACCCCCACGGTCTCTTGTTTTAGCATGATCATTTTGTTTTTTGTGCGGTCCTTGTGACCAATAAAGAAAATTATTATTATCATTATTATAA
>NC_068996.1:31506359-31511159 GCF_001194135.2 Octopus bimaculoides | reverse complement strand
AATAATAATAATAATAATAATACCAGGCAGTGGCTCTCATGGCTTCTGATTTTAATTGATTGAATGTGTTATGTACATTGTTTTGTCTTGGTAGAAAAGTTTGGCTACAACAAATATTCTGCTCAATGCTACAGATTTGCTTGTCAGTTGCTTGTCCTTAACCAGTTGAGCATGTCCCTTAGTGGCTGACGATATGTACATCTCTGATCATAAGAAGAAGTAGTGGGGAGCATCATAGTCATGTGTTGAAAGGAATTCTTTGTGGTTTGGATGATTCATCTTTCGAAATATGAGTGTTTTGTTCAACATCCTTAAACAACTTTTATTCAGGAACCTTTTTAGCGGGGTGGGCTACTCGACTTGAACAAAATTCTAACTGGGCTCCACCTGCAAGGTGGATCAGCATGTGAGGCATGGTTGTGACGCATGTGCCTGGTATACCTTGATCAGACGGGTAGTCATGATGGTTTCGTATATTTTACCCCAGTGTCACTTTGATGGCATGCACTGCTCGCTCAATGATGATGATGATGATGATGATGATGATGATTTCACTTATTTGCCGCCAGGGCAAAGGATGATGGGGACAATACAAAGACAGACATGATATGTGGAGGTTTACATATAATGAAATCATAACATAATTTTTTAAATATAAGTATACGAGGTATACAATGAAAAGGAAAGGACATATACATAATATACAAAGGTTTAAAGAAGAAAAAAGGGTTGGAGGCTGATAGAGAAGTAGTCCTCCTGATACAGGATGACCTCTAGGGATAATCGAGGAAACTCACTGTCCAAGATTTCCCTGAATACCAAGAGCAAGTGCCCTCTCCGATTCCTTCACTCTGACTCACAGGTCTACACCTAGAGAGGTACTATCCACTTTTGTCATTTTCATAACTTTCACTCACATTTCAATAAACTCACTACCAGGCCAAAGACATCTGGAAATTATCCATGATATTTCCTGACTGGAAAGTCCACCGGAAGGGACTAACCAGTTCGTTTTCGTCGGCACCCAGAGTCTCGCCGAGAATGTCGTCGCACTTCCCCGCTACTAATCCTCGATAAATTTCTAAATTTCTAAAGCGGAACATCCACCGATCCCATTGCCGGATTGGTAGAAGTTGTGATACCCTGATGACATTCTATGTGCCAGGCGTCCAGTCTCGGTCTTTCATTCACCCAGGACTGCAACTCCGCCAAGGAGATGAGCTTCACAAACGGAACCCCACACGCACCTTCCAGAAATCGTTGCAGGTAGCGTAACCTAAGAGTGAGTTTGTGCATTAGGAGCCACGACATACCTAACCTGCCAATTATTATTATTATTATTATTCAGGCCACAGCCTAGAATCAAACTCGGAATCTTGGGGTTAGTAGCCCATGCTCTTAACCACTACACCATGTCCCCGTGGGCAATTATAGAATGAATTTTAGGGCTTATAAATCTAATATTTTCCTATCCTTCCTTAATACTGGTTCTTATATGCTACTCATATCTGCACTCGGTCTGCTTAGGAGGTTGTTGTGTCCTAGCATATGTGCTGCTTCTTTTAGTTTTCGTATTTTCCAGTGGTGTTCTCTGTCTATTATTTTAACTTCATCGTTATACCCGATTTATCAATATCTCCTCGTGTCACAACTTTGCGATGTTCCTGGATCCTTATTTTGAGGGGCTAGCATGTTTCGCCTTCGTATAACCTACCATAGCTTCATGGGGTTGAATACACGCAGTTCTTGGTCATATTCTCTTCTATTGGTGGTTTCACTCGAAGGAGATATTTGCGAAGTGTTATATTACTCTTGAATACTGTCCTGATGTCATATGGGCCGCATATTTTTTTGTATCTTTTCGGAAAGGCTTTCACATTGGGTAGATAGACTGTGGACAGTTTATTGGTTTCATCCTCTCTTTTCTTCATACGAAATGGTCTATTATTTCGTCAGTTGTGTCGCAGAATCTGCATTTAGAGTCAGAACCGTTTTGAAGAACGTAAGCCTGGTAGTCTTTGTGAGCAAGCTTTGATCTCGTGCCGCTAATATGAAACCTTCAGATTCTGCTTTCAGTCTTGAACTTCCCAGCCACTGATTGGCTGTTACTTGATCTACATCAGTATTTCGACTTCTGGCTCCACCGCTCCTCAATTCGTTTCTGCCCATTCTTTTTTGCAGTCTGCTTAATCTGCTTTGCTTGCTTTGTGGCAATGATTTCGGGTTCTTCAACTATTTCATGGTTGATGAGAAGTTCCATTGCGAATTTGCAAGCTTCCTTGACAATCGAATGGGATTTTTGGCTGCTTTCGTGTTGCACACAAGTCGCAGCGTCCAGTCTTCTGTAGTAAATAAGTACTTGTTCATTGTTATTGTGCAGGTCTTATAGCACAGTTCTACCTGCGTCATTCATCTTTCCCCATTACTTCTAGGTAGATACAGACGATCAACATCTGATTTTCGGTAGTACATGTTCTTAGAAGTTAGTAGTTTTCTTGTCTTACTATCCAGGTGTTGAGCTCTGTACGATTCCAGTTAATGATATTCAAAATATATTGGACTACTGGAAGTGTCAGGGTGTTAATGGCTACGATGCGATATTTAGAGTTGAGTTCAGCTTTTAGTATGAGTCTTATTCTCCTGTAATAATCCTTTCTTATTTTTTCCTTCATAATAGCATTTTGTATACCATTTCTTTCGTTTATCCCCGGGTATTTGTAACTTTCTTGTGGGCCAAGCTCCTTGACGGTAGTGTCGGTATGTAATTTAATGGAAGCTGTTTGCCTGAGCTTGTCTCTTACAAAAGTTGCTTTAGAACACTTATCAAGGCCAAAATCCATCCCGATGTCATTGTTGATTTTTTTAACAGTATCTAACAACCCTACTATCTCTTCATCATTTTTAGCAAACAGCTTCAGATCGTCCATATAAAACAGATGGTTTATTGTCGTATTGTAAATTTGAACCCATACCTGGTGTAATTTAGTTCGTTTGAGACTGAGATTAGTGCCATGCAAAAGAGTAATGGGAAGAGGAAGTCACCTTGAAAGATGCTTCGTTTGATGTTGATGTTGTTAGATTGGCTCATCCCATTACTATGGTTTAGAAAGAGACGTGTGTTCCACTTGGCCATGCTACCTTGTATGAATTTGGAAATGACAAGAGAGATCTTATATATTTCAAGGGCCTTGAGGAGTCAATTATGTGGGACACTATCAAATGCTTTCCTGTAGTTTATCCATGCCCTATTCAGGTTTTTCTTTTTGCTCCGGCAATTCTCTGCAATCATTTTACTTATGACTAATTGATCTTTGCACCCAAAAGAATTCCTTTTACAGCCTTTTTGTCCTTGTGGAAGGATAGATCTCTGTCCAAGGAAAGCGTATATTCTTTCAGTTAGTATGCATGGGAGGATCTTGTAGGTGGTGTTGAGACATGTAATTGGTAGTTCTTTGGATTTTTTGCCTTCAGTTTTTGGTAGAAGGTATGTTGTTCCTTCAGTCAGCCAGGCAAGTATTTGCTCTGGATTCTGGATGACATCAGTCAGAGATGTAGCTAAATTCTGGAGTACTTCTGTCGGACAATTTAGCCAGAAGTTAGGAATTCGATCCAGTCTTGGTGATCTCCATTTGTGAGACTTCCTAAGAACACATCTTAGCTTTTCTCTTCCTACCGCCTCTCATTTCTGCTTTTCAACTTCATCCAGTCTCACTTTCTCACGCTCTATCCATGGAGCTTTAGCATTATATTCTTTTTTTGTTGCTCCATATCTTCTTCAGAACTCTTCTATTTCCTCAGTTTTAAGTAGCTCCTTTACTCCTATGTTGCTTTTGCCAATTTCCCAGTAACATTTCTCTGCATCCGTCTTGAATATCTTGTTTTGTCGATATAATTTGATTCTTTTGTCATACTTTCTGAGCATTTGGGCTTTCAGTTGTATTTGCTGTTTCAATAGTTCCTTGGTTGCAGGGAGGTTTATAAAATCTTTGATTTTATATTTTTGCTTGATTTTTCTAGCTTGTTTCGTCTTAACATTTACTCTTCTAGCAAGTTCATCGAAAACTGATATATCCTCCTGCAGAGATTCAATCTCGTTTTGCATTGCTACTTTCTACTGAGGAGGTCTATTGACATGGTTGGTCCTTTACTGTGTCGTCCTGATACCTATTTGAGTAGTTACAACTTTAACAGTGAAATAGATGGAGTTATTTAAGGTTGTTGGGTCATTTCACTTATTATTTAAGATCTGTCTAAGAGTAACATTGTATATCATGATTATGTTGTTTTTTATGCTGTTTGTGAACTTTGCCAGGCGTTCTCTATTGATGGTGTCAGTAGACTCAATCTTGCTGAGTTCTCGGATAATATTTTCTTTTGCTTCTATGTGAACATGGATGCTCCTTTTTATATTCTTTTGTGGGAAGTCGCTTTGTGTTTGGTACGGCGTCGCTCGTGACACGTGTTTTTATTTTATTTTCTCTGTGTGTACGCGTGTGTCGTGTAGACATTATTTCTGTTGCTTAGAAATATTAACATGTAAATATGGATGCGTGGACAGTTGCATGTATAGGTAACTATTCAAATTACGTACATACTGTTTAAGTGATGTTTTTCCAGGATTCCTTGTGCTGGTTTCGACTTCTCAAAATAAGTTGCATTGAGATATCGTGCATTTAAGAAAGAAACTACAATTTATATGGCAAAATCTTTCTTGTTTCTAAGTTCTTTTATTTTGACAAAATTTTCCCACAGTTGTATCATCATCATCATCATCATCATCATCATCATCATCATCATCAT
>NC_068996.1:31501403-31504023 GCF_001194135.2 Octopus bimaculoides | reverse complement strand
GTTGGCACTCGAGCCACTGTTGTGGAAATTGAAACAGTTAAGGGACATCCCTTTCGAACTGGGACAAGGAAGGGCAGTGTCAGCATACGTGAACGCCGTTACCAACGTGGTGTCGGACGCCTCCAAAGTGGTGACGGTCGGCACCATCCTAAAGGAATATGAGTCGGTTGCAGGGGCTAAAATCAACGCCTGGGCTCCTAGAGTAGCAGGTCGGTGCCATTGGACGGCGTCGTCGGACGCTGGACCAACGGACCAGTTAAAGTGTTCGGGGTCTGGTTTGGTCCCGATCTCCAGTTTGATAAGAACTGGAACAAAGTGGCGAACAGTGTGGCAGTCTTACTTAGAAATGGGCTGAAAGAAAGCTGTCCCTGAAATGTCGGGCAGAGGTGGCAAATGCCTACATCGCCTCCGTTATCATTTATCACCTGACCGTCATGCGTTGTCCCGGTTACTGCTAGACCAGGTTGGAGAATCTCATTTAAATTCTTGTGGAAGGGACGCGTTCCAATGGTCAGGCGGTCAGTTTGTTGCCAGCATCCTTTGAGTGGCTCCTAATGCGCAGACACGCGCTTTGTTACGCCATCTGCAACGATTTCTGGATGTGTGTGAGTTCCGTTTGTGAGGCTCGTCTCCTTGACGGGGCTGCAGACCTGGGTTATTAAAAGACCAAGACTGGGCGCCCGGCACTTACAATGTCGTCAGACGCTCACAACCCTCTACTAGTCGGGCAATGAGAGCGATGGATATTCCGCTTTCTGGTTCGATTAATTAAGTACCAATGAAACAGTGGGGTCAATGTAATCGACTAATCCCCCGCAAAAATTTCAGGCCTTGTGCTTATAGTAGAAAGGATTATAATTATTGTTATCATTGTTAATATTGTTGTTGTTATTGTTACCTCTCTAAGTGTAGACCTGTGTAGACCAGAGAGCAGGAACTTGCCTAGAAGTCATCCTGTATCAGGAGCGCTACATCTCTATCATCTTGCCCTCTTTTTTTTTACCTTTGTATGTTATGCATATGTCCCTTCTTTTCCAGTATATACCGTGTATACTTTATTTTTATATATTTTTTATCATTTCATTATTATATAGAAACTCCCACACTTTATGTCTGTCGCTATATTTTCCTCCTCATCCTTCACCCATGTGGCAAATAAGTGAAATTATTATCATCATCATCATCATCATTATTATTATTATTATTATTATTATTATTATTATTATTATTATTATTATTATTTTATGTTTGACCTTTGCTTTGTATTTGTACAAGTTGGCTCCAAGTCTCACCCTCACAGACCTTAAAAGACAACAAGTTAGAAGCTCATGTTGGTGTTATGCCTAAGGTGCCATATATTTGGTTTTGTATATAGTATTGTTCTAGAGAATGTTTAAGAAACCAATGTTTTAGTCTTCAGGTTCCACATTTTGCTCATTTCTATTTCAGATCTTTATACTTGCTCAGTTTTTGGTAAGTCTTGACAGATACTTTTATATCGATTGGGAAAGTCATATCAATGAGGAGGCATTGAAGTGTTTCAATATAATATCTGGCCTATTTGCATCTATCTTTCTGTCAGTTTGAGTGGTGAAGTTCCAGAGGAGTGAGATGTGGTCATTTTCAAGCACTGGAGGTGGTTTGTGTTCCCGCCGGTTTTTATCGTGGGGCAGATCCAGGTTTTTGCAAATTACCCAGTGAATACATTGTGCTGCTCTATCATGCCTGTTGAGATACTCTGTAGGCGCAAGAAGCCTGCACATGGAGACAACATGATCATATGTTTTCTGTTGGGCAACTGCCGTTCTTAGATATGTTAGCTTGATAGCTCCTTGTAGGTATGCATTGATCTTGGGCTGCTATGATAAATCCTTCTGTTTCTAATTTTAAGCCAGAAAACACTAACCATTAATGGGTAAGATCTTTGTCAATATCTGCATTATTCGCTCTCTTTGGGTATTTGCCATTGAGAGGTTTTTCTTGCCATTTATCAGTAAGAATATCTAAGGCAACAGTTTTAGCATGGGTTTTCAAGCGCTTAGCTTTTTCTGTGCTTGTTTCCAGTACGTCTAATTTTGGGATTTGTTGTATTTGGAATTCACTTAGATATTTCTTTTCCTGTTTTGTTACTTAGTATGATGCTTTCTTGTTTTCATGCTTTAAGACAAGTTTTAACATCCAGTCGTCATCAATGTTTTTCAGGTAGGTTCTTAGGCCTTATTATTATTATTTTATGTTTGACTTTTGTTTTGCATTTGTACAAGTTGGATCCAAGTCTCACCCAGAGACCTCAAGAGACAACAAGTTAGAAGTTCATGTAGGTGTTATGCCTAGGGTACCATATATTTGGATTTGTACAGTTTTGTTCAAGTGAATGTTTAAGAAACCATAAGAAAATTATGTGTTTGCTTTAAAATTTGAGATCACATAGACAGTATTTTACGTAGGATATGGGCAGTTCCCATCAGCACTATCTTTTGAACTTCAGCCATTTTGGGGTTTCCTGGTATCTGAGCTAGGTAGTAATCAGCCCGTTTCGCTGTCATTCCCAGGGCACCTATGACAATAGGTATTGTTTTCGTCTTCAGATTCCACATTTTGCTAATTTCTATTTCAAGAT
>NC_068996.1:31488205-31493311 GCF_001194135.2 Octopus bimaculoides | reverse complement strand
ATACATATATATATATATATATATATATATATATACATACATAAAGAATAATTAAACAGTATAGTTATCCACTTTATACAGCACAAATAATCAGCTCTCTAATAGAGCTTCAGGAATATAAAATTAAGAAAGAGAGAAACAAATTTCAAAGGTCAATATTCATATTTATTCAATCGCTTTCATGACTTCTCATCTTAACTGACTGGAAGTGTTATCATGTATATTGTTTTGTCTTAGTATAAAAGATGGGCTACAGCAAATATTCTGCTCAAAACCAAATTTGCTTGCCGGTTGTTTGACCTTGACCAGTTGAGCATGTCCTTTGGTGGCTGACAATATGTGCCTCTCGATCATGCGCAAAAGTAGTAGGGGAGCATTGAAGCCATGTGTTGAGAGAATTTTTTTTGGAAACATGGGTATTTCGTTCAAATTCCTAAAACGACACTTGTACAGGTGTCTTTTGAACGGGATGGGCTATTCGAACTGAAGAAAATTCTAACTGGGCCCCACCTACGAGGTCATGCGCTGTTTATCTTGATATGAGATCACCATGTCACGCACATATGGTTGTGATGCATGTGCCTGGTGTACCCTTATCAGACGGGTAGTCATGATGGGTATAATGGGCTTCGTATATTTTACCCCAGTGTCATTTTGATGGCATGAACCGCTCTCTCACTTAATAATAATAATAATAATAATAATAATAATAATAATAATAATAATAATAATAATAATAATAATAATAATAATGAAGACACAGAAACACTAATATAACCCAGGAGGAGACAAAGGTAAAATAACTCCCAAAGACTGGAATATCTACATTTTCCTGTGAGTATTTTAAATCTCCCTCAAAATAAGTTAGGAAACTTACATATCTACAGCTTTCGAATACACAAAGGATCAGCTTTAAAAAGAATCTTTAAAATTCACAACTTCTGTGAATATAGGTATTCACAGAAGTTCCCTGAGTATTCGCAAATGTAAGTATCATTTTTATTCTAAGAACACTACAATTTTCTATGTGCGGACATATAAAAGACCATATTTAGTATTTCTTAAAACTCTAATATATTAAATTTTGTGTGAAACTTTTATCTTTCTTTTCTCCCTCGCTACCCAGATATGTAAACATACCTTTTATATTAACAACATAACTGAATTCAGAAGTTCAAAAATTCAACGTCGTGAATATCAGTATATATATATATATATATATATATAATTGTTTTTCTACCAGTACTTACAAATAGAACAGGGTGAATTGCTTCTTTTCAAGGCCAAGGTCAGCTCTCTCATTGGTCGCCGGTTGTAGTAAACACATTTGGCCTCTGCTGAACCAAAGGATGCGAAAATTCTTTTGTCTTCTATTGCTGACCTCCTCACTATCTGCCTACATATTTATAGACCTGTAGAATTTGATCTATTTATCAAGTTGTTACTCTTCCCCCAACTATTTCCTTGTACGACCACATATTTATGATTATCTCAAGTACAGGACAAAAGCTGAAGATAAAGAACATTTAATAAAGCCTTTTTAATAATAAATGGAAATGATAATAATAATAGTAGTGGTGGGGATGGTGATAATGATAATATTAATAATAATATGTTGCAGCTGCTAATACTACAACTATTACTATTCTGATAACACATGTATATACATACATGTATATACATACATGTATATACATATACAATTGCTCCGGGCTCGCATTAAGCAAGAAGTTGAAAATTGTTCTGCTCATGACACAGCATGGGCCCTAAGTAAGGCATGTGTAAAATTTGAATGAAATCGGTTGGGTAGTTCTCGAGTTTTAGTGATGCACACATTCTCAGTTTTATATATATAGATTATTATTATTATTAATTTGCATTTGTATATTAATAATAATTAGCCCTTGTGGCCAATAAAACGAATTAATTATTATTATTATTAATAATGTGGCAAGCTAGCAGAATCGTTAGCCGGGCGAAATTCTTAGCGGTATTTCGTCTGTCGCTACGTTCCGAGTTCAAAATTCACCGAGGTCGACTTTGCCTGTCATCCATTCGGGGCCGATAAAATAAGTACCAGTTACGCACTGGATTTATGTAATCGACTATTTCCTTCCCCAAAAATGTCAGGCCTTGTGCCTATAGTAGAAAGGATTATTAATATTGTTGTTGTTCTTGTTCTTGCCGTTGTCGTCGTTGTTGTTGTTATTGTTATTATTAATATCATATACACACAACAGATTAGATAGTTTGAAAAGAAAAATATACTAACATCGGGCTACAACAAGTAACCTTAGATGCCAAGAACCTTCTAAGTATCCTAGCTGTCCCTAATAACACTGTTTTCTGGAGCTGTACTAAACTGAGTTTATGCCTATTTCTTTTATCCTGCTATTCCGATCTTTCAGGATAGTTCCCAATGCACCTATAACTTTGAGGATTTTACCTGCCTTTTCCATAGTCTGTAATTTAACCCTCTTCCGCCTTCTTTTCTATGTAACTCTAATCTTGCTGCTCCTGCCATTGAGCGGAGTCCTCCATTCATATTGAATTCCTTCCTAGTTCTTCTGTCTAGCTTTGCTAATTCAGTTTTTGTCCAATGTACAAAAGCTGCTGGGTATCTTGCCCAAGTATTTACAGCCCTCACTATATTCGGACCATTTAGCTTTGACTTCATTAACTTCCTCATCGTTCTGATGTACTCCTTCTCAATTTCTGTTTTCATTTCTGTAGTTAGTACTCTGTCAGATTCTAACACTCCTAGATACTTATAATTCTCTCCTTCTTTCAATGATTTTAATGTCTGGCCATCTGGTAATTGGATACCTTCACTGTTGACTACCTATCCCCTTCTCATGACTAATAGTGCACACTTATCTATGCCAAATTCTTTGTCTATAACTTTGCTGAAGAGTCTTACAGTCTGTATTAAGTAATTTATCTTTTTTTCATTTTTACTAAAAGTTTCAGATCATCCATGTTGAGCAAATGGTTAATTTTTCTGACCTGATATCCTTTACCTTCCTTAATACTAAACTGAGGGAGATCAAACATAAGATAAATATTAGAGGGGACAACGAGTGCCCCTGGAAATATTCTCTTTTGATATTGACTTTCCGTAAGACTGTGTCACCGAAGTAGAGATCTACTTTCCATTTTTTCATGCTACAGTTAATTAATTCTCTTATGTTGTCTGAATATACTCTAGCATTCACTTATCCATGAGTGTGAGATCATGTCATAGGCTTTCCTATAATCTATCCACGCTATTGTTAGATTTTTCTTTCTAGCTTTTACTCCATTTAGAACTACTTTGTCTATTACAGTTCTATATTTAAGAGATGAGGAATTATTTACATTATTTACATTAGTTACATTTGACGGATATTCGTCCTCATCTTGTTTGTTGTTAACACAACGTTTCGGCTGATATACCCTCCAGCCTTCGTCAGGTGTCTTGGGGAAATTTCGAACCTGGGTTCTCATTCCTATCGATGTTACTATTATGGTGTAGTGGTTAAGAGCGCGGGCTACTAACCCCAAGGTTCCGAGTTCGATTCACGGCAGCGACCTGATTAATAATATTAATAATAGTAATAATAATAATATAATAATAATAATAATAATAGTAACATCGATAGGAATGAGAACCCAGGTTCGAAATTTCCCCAAGACACCTGACGAAGGCTGGAGGGTATATCAGCCGAAACGTTGTGTTAACAACAAACAAGATGAGGACGAATATCCGTCAAATGTAAATAATGTAAATAATGTACTTTGTCTATGTATACTAGATCATGCATTCCTCTAGCTTTTTGTTCTTATGACAGTAAATTTCTGGTTGTCAAGGTGCTCATAAATGCTTTTCTGCAGCACCCCTGTTGAGAGTTCTCAGATTAATGATTGGTCTATAGTTGGTAGCTGTATTACACTTGCTCTTATCTCACATGACGTATATTGCTACCCCTCTTCTCATCTAATCTCTTATTATTTCTCCATTAAGGCAATCCTGATGCTGTTCCTTCAGCCTCCCATGCAAACTATTAAATTTCTTTAGCCAGTACCCTTGAACTAAATATGTTCGTGGGCCCTTCCATTTCGGCATGTTTCCTAACACTTTACTCATCAATGCACTAGTTGGTTTTGGATCTGGCTGCTTCTCACTCACAACTTCTTCCTTCACTTTTTTTAACCATAACGCATCTCCATTACGAATGACTGGTTTATCCAGAACTTTCTAGCTTCTTCTGCATTAGATTTCTCATCTTCAGTACTTTGTTGTCTACTATTTTATTTGCTTATAACATTTCCTCATATAATCTATTCTGTTGATACTGATCTATTCTGTTCTGATATCTGGAGAGTTTCCCTGCTACTGCTATGATATGCTGTTTCAACTCTTCTATTACTGTCCCAAATCCTTTCTCATTGACTAAGTGTCTTTCCTCAAGGGAAGATTTGCATCTTGTGTTTCGTAACTTGTTTGTTTGTTTTCCAGGCTTCTATTCTACTCAGATCTTGTCTTAAAGTCTTTACTTTATTTTGTAGTCTCTCTTTCCACATTTCCTTTTATCAAATTGTTCCCTGTGACATATCTAATCTAGTAGTGACTACTACTCCTCCTGCATAGATCACTATGTTAGTGCTTCCAATATTCTAGTATTTATCCCACTGATAACAGAATCTACTTTTCTAGTCATTTCTAGCAGCTCCCTTCTGTTTTATAATAATAATTATAATTGTTGTTGTTGTTGTTGCTGTTGTTCTTGTCGTCATCATCATCATCATCATCACCACTACCACCACCACCACCATCATCATCATTATCATCATCAACATCATCATTATTACTGTGACTATTATTATTATTATTATTATTATTCAGTAGTTTTATTTTTATAACGTGCTTTCACTTCACTACCGAGCGCAGCTCTGTGCACCTTGGGTATGTGCTGTGGTTTGCTGTGGTGCTCTTATGTTTACTGTATTGAAAGTGTTTTGCGTAGGATGTGTGCAGTACCCAGTAGTGCAATTTTCTGTATGTTATATATATTTGTAAGTCCTGCTATTTTTGTTATGTATTTGTCTGAATATTTTTTTATTATA
>NC_068996.1:31481143-31488041 GCF_001194135.2 Octopus bimaculoides | reverse complement strand
ATTTGCCTTAATTTCTCTATCTGTGTGTATTGGCATATCCCAGAGTATGGTTGCTTTCTCGTTTTCTGTGACCTTTTCTGGCGTGTGTTTATACCATCTTTTTTCTGTTGTTATTCCATAATGTTGGCATAGCTTCCAGTGTATATAGGTCCCAGCTCTGTCGTGTCTGTGGATATATTCCTTCTTAGCCAGGACTGGGCAGCCAGAGATAATATGATTTATTGTTTCTTGTCGATCTCCACATATTCTACAGTTACTTGTTATATTTCTTTTCATTATGTGTTTTTGGTAATTTCTGGTGGGGAGGCTTTGGTCTTGTGCAGCAATTAAAAATCCTTCAGTCTCTGCTTTGAGTCCTGAGCTTCTCAGCCATTGCTGGGATTATTATTATTATTATTATTATTATTATTATTATTACTATTTTTATTACTATTATCATTATTATTATTATTATTATTATTACTTTCTCTTTATCACAGGTTTCGTTGGAGCCCCTGGAGTCTTGCATGCGCATCGGGCTTGCTACCTGAAGCCTACGCCACCATGCTATTCGTTCTTTTCAGCTATCTAATACTTTTCTTATTATTCTGGCCGTAACAAAGAGGCAAGCCTTTTGTAACTCTATTCTAATATCCTTTATATTCCTCTTGATTCCTTCTAATATCCTTTATATTCGTCTTGATGCCTTCTGATACCAACATAGCCTTAAGAGGGTTGCATCTATTTAACTTTTCGCCTTCCTTCTTGAATATTCGTGGGTGGTCTGTTATGCTCTAGCACTTTCGCTACCTTATTATTATTATTATTATTATTATTATTATTATTATTATTATTATTATTAATACGCCAATTTTTTTTTTTTTTTTTTTTTTTTTGACGTGTGTCAGGCTTACGAGAAAGAAACTGTTGAATGAAATTCTGTTGCTTAAATAAAACTTTTAACTAGATAGCTTGTAATTTCTGGAAGAAACCACTACCTATGTGTTGTATCACTACTTCTCAACACCCATGCCTACTGGGCCACCGAAGAAGCAACAACCTTAATAGGAAAATTAAGATAGTTAAAGTTTACGTGTATCGAGCGAGAAAGTGAGAAAGAAAGAGAGAGAGAGTGAGCGAGTGAGTGAGTGAGTGAGTGAGTGAGTGAGTGAGTTAGTGAGTGAGTGAGTGAGTGAGTGAGTGAGTGAGAGGGAGTGGCCGATAGGTACTTGAATTCCTTTCTACGACTGAACTGAAATTGACCCCTGTCTATTAAAGGCTCAACCACAGTCACTCATACACACACACACATTTATTTTAGGTCTTCTACTTATTTGAATTCGGCCATACACCAGACAGCATGTTAAGTCTTATGTTCCGAAATTTGAATTTTGAATTTGTTTTAATTATAAAATTACACCTCAGTTAAAAAAACATCTCTTGGTTTTCGAATGCAACCTTTTCTTTTTCTTTCTATAGTTTTGTTATGTGACAATTTCTCTGTTTTGGTCAGGATTTTTCCAATTCCTTTTTTCTTGTATCAAGTAATGAATGAAAGCATTAAAAAAATTTTAATTCATAGAGCCGAATAAAATCAAAAATATTAATTCTATTTTTTTCCTTTCCTTAATAATAACAAGAGCATAGTACGAGGAAGATTTGGCTGTTATTTCTAGCAAGTTAAACAACCACAGAGAGTTGTTCAATTGGCTCATTTGCTGATATGTATAAGTAAACAAAAACTAAAAGACTTTCATCTTTTTGGAGTTGATAAAGTGGCACCTGTTGAGCACTGGAGTAACGACTTATGCCATCCCTCGAAATTGATGGCCTTCTGCCAAAATTTGAAATCATTAGAGGAAGTTGAGAGTAGAGGGGGAAGCGTGTTTATGTAAAGGTGGGCGTGAGTGACAACACTGATGAGACTGAATACATCTACTCTGAGTATGCTTTACTAAGTAGGAGGATATTTTCTACCATGTCTTTGGCCCTTGTAGCCAATAGAAAAAAATGCATCATTGTTATTATTATAAGTGCTTTTCTGTGTGAGTTGCTTCTGGAAAAAATTATTGGATTTAATTATTTCCAAATTGGAGGTTTGTTTATGTTTGCCTCTGTGAGTGGGTTATGTGTCCACCTGAGTTTGTGTGTATGTGTGTTTGTGTGTGTATGTATGTGCGCGTGCGTGTATGTGTGCATGCGTGTATGTAAGTGCGTGCGCGCGCGTGTGTGTAGTCCAGGTATAGGCCCTTTACTGGTGAGGATTTTCTCTTGAGTTTGTGTCTGTAGACGGGAGATAATTGACATTACATTTTGAATTTTTCTTTTTAAACATTTAGACAATTTTGAAAAAAATATCTCTGAGAAGAATAAATTGTTTCCAAAACGCTCATAGCAAAATCTACTCCCGTCTCTCAAAACCTACTAATTTTAAAAGGAACATCTGCAAAAATAATATGAATATTTCACAAGACAGGTATTTGTACGTTGGCAGTGATGATAACAAAATAAATTTAACTACTTTTCTAACTTGACCAGTCAGGCATCGTTGGATAAAGATCGGCTCCATGAATATTGAGATCAGGATAGTGCCTTCTTTACATCTAGAAAATGGAAGGAGCGGTGCGTAAACTGGCTTAGTCTTGGAAAACACGTGAAGACTTGAATGGTTTTGGAAAAGAACACTTGGAACAATACATCATTGAGTGTATAAAACGTGAGCCTAGCGCTTAACGCGGATGACGAAACGAGACCAGCTGGAGTGGGTACTCTATATAACTGCTCCCACAATGGTATAGCAATGAATGAGTTAAGCAAGATACGGTATCTAGTGAGTGTGAAAAGGAGATAAAATAACATGTAGTCGGCGTGGGCGTGAGAATAAACTAATTGCAAAAATCATCATGACCTTCAAAAGAAAGAAGGAACTCTATTGGAGCAGCATTTTATTGTAGAGGGAGAATGGAAAGCAAACCGTTTATGCTACATGGACGGAAACAGGAGACCCTACGAAATAAAATTTCTTAAATACAACCGTTTGCAGCTCCAAGTATAAGAGTAAAATTTTCGAGTGCTGAGAGCCGACATGTCTAAAATCCAGGGTCTTTCTCTCTAACATAGAGCACACCAGAACTTGCAACTACTAGTACCATTATACTGTACTGCAATAATAGCAAATTAGTGGAAACTGGAGAAGTACTGAGAGAGAGCACTAAAAAGAAAAACTGTGTGTGTTGATTGCCCTAATCTGTAGTTATATCATTGAATGTAATTTGAATGTATTTGCTTTGAAAAGTTACAAGATATAGAAAAATCATTATTTATTGATAGACGTAACTAATGACATCATAAAAGAACTGGTTTGGGCAAGGTTACTTATTTTAACGACACCGAAATGATGAAAAGTAAAGTTGGTTCCAGTCGAATTTGATCTCAGAATGCAAAGTGCCTTAGAATTACGACTAGGCATTTTACCGACGCCCTACCAATTCCACCAATTTATTATCCTTAATAATTGTTTGTAATTTAGGCCACGTACTCCGATCGGGGAAAAACGGTCACTATTCTGATGGCGTCACTTTCACTCACTGTTATTTCACGAGAAAGACAATCGTCCATGCCACGAAAGTTAAGCCTTTCAGAAAAAGCCATTTACGCGCTTCCGTTCGATTCAGGCCGATCAAAGATGTGTATATTTCGTAGGTGTCGAAGATAAGCGCGAGAACCGCTTTCCAAAAATCTTACTCTGCTGATTACTACCTTATCCATATCAAATGACCCACAGGATGCATTCCTTTACAGAAACTACACTTTTACAGCCATATTGGCTAGAACAAATGACGATGGGTCATTTAATGAGAAGTACTGATAGTCGGAGGTGGTTCTTGAAAGGTAATTTGTATAAAACCTCTTCCTGTTTATTTTTTTCTTTTTGTTTTGGATAGTGTTGGATTACATAACGCACCATCTCAATGGGGTTTCTAATTTGGTACATTTGAATATTTTGCATTGCTCTTGCTGTTTTTGGGGGGTTTTCAATCGTACTTATGTGTTTAATTCTTGTTTGTTCTATTGTTTGATGTAGATGGTTTTGCTGTTGTTCTTTTTATCATGGTGGTGGTGGTGGTTTATAGATTCAATACTGTCCATTGAATCTTATAGCCTCTAAGCTTGAGTCGGTCATATTTTAAGTCTGTTGAATCAACTCTATCTCGTGGTAAGGTATTGAAAATGGGTGAAATACTGGGAAATGTATATTCATTACATGAATGTGTGCTTATGTTTCGCTGGTTGATAGGAATTCTAGGGGATTTCTTTTAGTTGCAGTGGCGGGAAGTGATCCGTTGTTCTTATGTTGTTATATTGTTTCATTTAAATCATTTTGCTGCTGCTGTATTTATTGTTACTGCTGTTTTTGCTATTGCTACTACTATCGTTATTGCCGTTGTTTGATATGCATTTCTGACGTTCTGGGTTTGGTATAGTGCAGGTATTTTGTTTTGTATCTTCTCCTCTGCTATTAGCAAAATGGCCCTAGGTAATTAATGCCATCAAATATGTATTCACTCGACCTTCCTTGAACTGGCACAAACAGCTGGTTGAAGTAAGTTAACTCGGTAAATCTAAGATAATTTTGAATTTCTCTGGAAGACCTCCGAGTTTGTCTCCAATCAGTTTTCGTAACATAGATTGTATACATCTAGGCCGTTTTCTTCATCTTTCTTCTCACTCAAAACGGTTGCCATCGGTCACTAGAGACTTAGTTCAAGTAGCACAGCCATCGAACGTATTTTTTCCACTTGCCGTCTTATATACAAAGATGAATGGGATTATCTTTTCGTTTGTGAGTAGGGCAGTAGTACTGCTCTCCATTTCACTTTCAAAATCAAAATATAATTCAATCATTAGTATTTTGTATCGCTTGTTGTTATAGTTGCTCCCGTTGTAACATACACACACTCATGCACTCACACGCATATACATATACGTACATATATAAATATATAAATGTGTGTGTGTGTGTGTAAAGGTGCATGACTCAGTGGTTTGAGCGTCGGGCTCACAGTCTTGAGGTAGTGAGTTTGATTCCCGGACGGGACTGTGTGTTGTGTTCTTGAGCATGACACTTTAGTTCACGTTGGTACAATTCACTCAGCTGTAGAAATTAGTTACAAAGTTACTGGTGCCAAGTTGTGTAGCTCTTTTCATTAGACATGCTTTACCTTTGTGCCGGTTCTAAACTGTTCCTCTATTTACACTAAAGTTTTGGGAGTATAGTGCGAATCACGCCTGATGAACGCACGCAATGCACGGGAAACTATTAGTAGCGTGATAAGGACATGTAGTCGAAACGTTTAGTAATATTCAACTCTCATTGGATAGACTACTCTTCCTATTGACCTTTACGCAGTTAATTTCTTACATATGTGTGTGAGTGTATGTGTGTGTGTGTATGTATGCATGCTTGTAAGCAAGTATGTATGTATGTGTATGTATGAATGTGCATACACATGCATGCACTCATTCACATAAGAAGACACACACGAATTCGGGCAGTGACATATATATGACAGAATACATCCCTCCTAACAAGTACGTATGTGATTGAAGAAACAATTTATACATATATAATATTAATTATATCAGGATTAAACAGCAACGAAAGTAAAAACGTAATAAAAGGACAATCGAAAACAGTAACGATATATTTTTTTAAATCATACATATATTTTTGTGTGTGTGTGTGTATGTGTGTGTGTGTGTGTGTGTGTGTGTGTGTGTGTGTGTGTATAAATATATTTGTATATATATGCATGTGTGTATGTTTATATATATATATATATAATCATATACATATAAACTAGTTTATAAAATTAGCCAACACACATAACATACGTACACGCATACATTATAAATATAAGCACACACACACAGAAACACACATACATGCACACACACACGCACGCACACACACACACGCACGCACACACACACACGCGCGTGCATAGATATAGACATGCATACATAGATGTGTACATAAATAAACATAAAGCTTATTAAAAACGAGTAGAAAGTTATATAAATAAAAACGCGTGAATGCATGAAGATACAGATAAATACACAGATAGATACATACATACTAAGATAGCTGGATAGATAAATAAATGGCAATATAACACCCGTATTCGTTTGTATCTTTAAACGTGCAAGGTGTGAGACAAGGTGTTACGATTTCTCTCACCGAAATACACAACTTAGAATAGAATAAATCTTAAATAAATTAACCTTTCATTTTTGTCTTGCTTCATTTTTTATGTTGTCAGGTAAGTGAAAAACATGAAGGAAAAATATAGCAAAAAACGAAACAAAATAAGGAAAAAACGAAGTAAATGTAGTGATGACAAAACTGGAAGAAAAAATTAATTTCATGGCGGTTTAGAGTTGCTTGTGTTAATGTTAGTATTTCGTGTTGAAAGTCATGATCGTGATAATAGTGATATTGCTAAGAATGATGATGAGGAGGAGGAGGAAAAGGACAACGACGACGAGGAGGACGTGGTCGAGGACGACGACGCTGGCATCGGAGGCGGCGGAGATAACGAAAACGACGAAGGCGATGATCATTATCATGATGATAATAATGGTGGTAGTGGTGATACTGTGACAGTGTTGGAGGTGGTAGTGGTACCTGTTGTGGTGTTGATGGCAGTGGCGATAATAGTGGGGACGGTGCTGCTGCAAATGATGATGACGATATTGATCATGTAGAGGTGGAAATGATGGAAACAAGACAAACAGGAATAAAAAGATGTATATAATGAAGTAAAATGTATGAAAATCAAAATCATTTTATTGCAAAATTTTTCCTGCCTATAATATACACACTTAGCATGTATAGATATACATGTATATATATATA
>NC_068996.1:31470994-31479097 GCF_001194135.2 Octopus bimaculoides | reverse complement strand
CCTTTGTGAGGATCTTTTTTAGTCATTTCGGTTGTTTGTAGCTTTTAATGATTTTGTGTGTGTAAAATTTCCTTTAATTTGGGGTCCTTATGTAGCATTGGTAAATTTTGGGTGATAATGGGGAACGCTTTGTTTCTGGAGTTGTATGTGGATATGTAAGGCAGTATTTTCGGGGAAGGCTTGTTGCTGTGTTGAACTTTTCTTAAGTTTTCTATGTCGATTTGTGTTGCACGTCTGATTCCATCCTCTATGAGTTGAACTGGGTAGTGTCTGTCAATTAGGGTATTTTTGAGTTTTTGCAGTCTAAAGTCTCTGGTATTTTGTTCTGACACTACCATGCATATCATTCTTGCAAGGTTGAAGGGGATGTTTGCTTTGGTGTGTCTTGGGTGGCATGAATCAAATAGTAGATATTGTTTGGCGTAGATAAAGATTCCTGGTATATTATTACTTCCAAGTAACCCATTGGGTCATAGGGTAGTCCACCCTATGAACAAAAATTGCAGGTCCCCACCGAACACAAGAACAACACAAAATAACACTAGGTCAAGAAACATCCCGCATACTAGAAATTCGAAAAAAAATATATCACATGCAGAAATGTTACACACATCACTAACCAAAACACCCATAGACACCCACACACATAACAATCTGAAGCAACAATACTACCATTCCCCCGAACAAATCCCATAAACCTCACAGACAGCTCATGCAAACAAAATTACAAACATTTTTTAGCCCCAGACCAGAGACACCAGGACATAGGCTGGAACCTGGTAATCAGGAAAAACCGAAGATAATTAACCTCTCAACTAAACCTCTTTCAAGCATAAAAATAGACATCCTCTCAAAAGGGTTAAAATTCAGCCCAACTCCACGCAGAGCCGACCAAAATGAAATGAAGGACAGTATAATAGAATTCTGTAGAAAAGTAAGACTCACAGAAGCATTAACCAATTACAACACTGAAGATGACTCACTAGTCAAAACAAAGTGAACACATGCTCCACAAAGGAAGAAATAATAATCTTGATGAATTCTGCTACCACATTGAGAACTTTCCCTACCACACCATGCATAAACAGACAGTTAACTCAAACTTCAGCCCTACACAATGAAAGGAACTAACATTTCTTTAAAATAATGAAGATATAACGGAAGTGCAATTGTAATAATGGACACATTATACTATAGAAACCTAGTAATCTCCATGCTTGATGACAATCAACATTATGAAAAAGTCAGAAACTACACCCCGCAAAAAATAATGAAAACTCTGTCCTCACTAATTAAAATCCATGGAAATGAACTGACAACCAAAGAGATTGATTTTCTAACAAACTTTAAATTCAAACCTAGCCTTTTCTATGGTCTGCCAAAAATACACAAAAGCCAGATTATAAATGAAACCATTAAAAAATCACCAAAGACGTACATACATATACCAAACCTGGGGGACCTGAAACTACAACACATTATAGCTGGCCCAGCCTGTGAAACTCACAGACTAAGTCTATTTATGGACATCGTCCTAAAACCCTTCCTTAAATACATCAATAGCCATATCAGAGATGACTTGGATATATAAAATCACCTCCCCCAAAAAGTCAAGGAAGAAACAATCATGGTTTCATTTGATGTGATAAATTTATATACCAGTATACCTCATAATTATGGACTAGAGGCAATTCAGTTCTGGCTGGACCAATTCTCGAAAGAAATCCCAAACAGGATCAGTAAAGAATTCATAACTAAATCGGTTGAATTCATCTTACGAAACAACCACTACATGCTTGACAATACGTTTACCGATAAAAATCTGGAATTGCTATAATCACTAGGGCAGCTCCAGTCATTGCGAACCTAATAATGGGTTACTTGGAAGTAATAATATACCAGAAATCTTTATCTACCTTTAGAAACCCCCTTTCCCAATACATAAAAGAAAATTGGATAAGATTCCTAGACGACTGTTTCATACTCTGGAATGAAAACACAGATAAACTCCTGAAATTCAAAAGACTATTGAACAGCGTCAACCCAAACATATAGTTCACAATGGAATACAATCAAAAGGAGCTCCCATTCTTGGATATACTAATTAAAAAATAAACTTAAAAGTAGAAACGAATATATTTTACAAAACCACAGACGCCAAACAATATCTACTATTTGATTCATGCCACCCAAAACACACCAAAGCAAACATCCCCTTCAACCTTGCAAGAAGGATATGCATGGTAGTGTCAGAACAAAATACCAGAGACTTTAGACTGCAAAAACTCAAAAATACCCTAATTGACAGACACTACCCAGTTCAACTCATAGGGGATGGAATCAGACGTACATCACAAATCGACATAGAAAACTTAAGAAAAGTTCAACACAGCAACAAGCCTTCCCCGAAAATACTGCCTTACATATGCACATACAACTCCAGAAACAAAGCGTTCCCCATTATCACCCAAAATTTGCCAATGCTACATAAGGACCCCAAATTAAAGGAAATTTTACACACACATAAAATCATTAAAAGCTACAAACAACCGAAATGACTAAAAAAGATCCTCACAAAGGAAAATATATTTTCCAAAATAACAGATGCAAAAGTGAAAACTGTGGTCGACCAAATTGCGCAACATGCCCAAACCTTCTAGAAGGATCAGAATTCCTTTTTGAAAGAAGGACAAAAATTCAAAATCAAATCTGACTTTACTTGTGCCTCAGAAAACCTGATTTATGTCATAAAATGCTCGGGTTGCCACCAAAACTACATAGGGTCCACAGGATTATCGCTCAGACGCAGATGCACTCTGCATTGACAGAAGATTGCATTCCCAGAATACAGAATGATACCCTTTAGTGAACATATTGAGAAATGCGCAAAACAAATGCTACCACAATTTATAATCTTTCCATTCTATCAATGTGCCATTGGATCACCAACACAAATTAGATTAAATAATGAAACCTTCTTCATTGAAAAATATAAGCCAAAACTTAATCATTCCTAACATTTTTAAATAAGGAAACTCACCTCATTGAAAAATATAAAGCAAAATCTAACCACTTGCAACATACTGTTCCTTCTATACCAAATCATGTTAATTTAATCAAACCTTTTCATCCCTAACATTTATTATTATCTCTCTTGTACCGGAAAAAATCCCTGATTACCTTCTCCTATCTAGAACTCCATATTTTACATCATAGCGAAGACATGTTACGATGCAGGTAGAGAAATTTGAAAAGAAAATACGAAACTGGTTATTTCTCCAAAAACAATTTTTCTATACTCAAAATTTTATAACATTTTTCTAACATAACGATTTAAATATATACTTTAACCATATAACACAAGCATTCTTTAGTTTTTTCACTGTTTTTTATCTTATATATATATATATATGCAGGAGAATTTGTTTGGGGATTTGAAAATACACCTGAATTTGTAAACGTGAAGTTGTTTTTAAATAAATTTCTTCACTTATATACCAAACTTGTTTCAACAATTTCTTGTTTATCAATGATCCAAACAGATATCAAACAAGGGAATTTTAACAGAATTTAAAATTACAAACATGCTTAAATGATCAAATGATCAAATGTTCACATAAAATTCAATGAGTTTCACAGGGATAGATAATATGAAAGTAAATGTTCGGAGAATATAACAAATGTACATTATTGAAAGTTCTGTCATATTGAGTTTTTACAGAATATGTGGACAAAAGAGGGAAGCAAAAGGAAGAGTGTAAAAAAAAAATCTTGTTTTACAATTTCAGTCGTTGTGCGTGTAGTTCTTTTTTTTAATGTTGCTTCTTGTACTGGTCCCTTCGTTTTTCACAGTGTTTTGGTGGAATTAGAAAATAGTTTGTGTATAGCTAAGCTTTTACGTGAAAGGATCTAATTTTTGATTGATTATAATTTTGATGATATCTTATTCTTTCTGATGAATGTGTTTGATAAAAAAATACATTTTGTTTTGGCATTAGAGTTTTGATTGGTTGGTCCCCTGTACATAAGAAGAGATTTTGATTGGCTATAGGTTTCGTGACATCACTTTATTTTGATAAAGAACCTGTTTTTGGTTTGCTCAAGTTCAGCGTTCTGCTTGGTTGACTTCCCTGTAGGGACTCGGTCATTAGTTTTTGCCTAGTGGTCACCAATTGTTCCGGTTGGTTGAATCCCTTAAGGAGTCAGTTTTTTTTTCTGAGGGTCTGGTCCTGATCGGAGGCAAAAATTGCATTGGTCAAGTAAGAAGTGACGTCAGCAACTGGTGTTTGAGAAGGTTTATAGTGTTATTATATAGTAATTTGGAGTTGGGATTTCGAAACCTTCAAGAGAGTCTCTTACTGAACTCTTCGAATTATGTCTGTTGTATCTGATTGTTTTTTTTTGTGGAAGAATTGCGTTTTTTCTTCTTTTTAGTATGTTAGTAAAAGATACACACATACACACACACACACACACATACATGCATTATTTTAAGGAGATTACTTCATCTTCACAAATGGTTGCCTTCTCCGACTTCCTCGTTATAAATGGGATTTCTGACTTTCCGACCCTGACCTCTCATATGAGTGTTCAGTCCCGATGCCGATCTCTATGGTTTGAACCATATACGATTGACCAAAATTGTAACGTACTGTGCGCTTTCAAGTGGTTAGTTCTGCACACGCCGCCATGGATTTTCAGTTGATGGAATGACAAATAAGATCACCATAAAGAAATATTTGTACATCAGTGATTTATAGTGATAAACGCTTGTACAATACGAAGACCATTGTCTGAATCTCCGCGATTAGTACCTTGTAACTGGTCGGAGTGTGATGACTAGTTGTAGTATCATTGATCTATTTCGCTTCACCTACCACACTTAGTGGAGGTGAACAATAGGTCAATGATACTACAACTATTTATAGTAACACTAAAAAACACTTTATTCACTCAGCTTACTGATTCCTTCAGCTTCACTTCGAATGGCAGTAAATATTGTATGAATGACTGTATGTATGTATGTATGTATGTATGTATGTATGTATGTATGTATGTATGTACGTATGTATAATAGCAAATGGGAGAATAGTTTATTTATATTATTCTGTTGTTCTTATTTGTGCTGTTATTTGGATTTTGTACTTATTACGTTTTTTCAGGAGTCGATACTTGGTGAGAGTTCCAGCATGGTCAAATGATATGGATTTCGAGTTGGTTTCATTACGTTTATCAGCAGTTAGACTTGATATATATCTGAAGAATTTATTTTGTTTGAGTTTTTGTTATAGTTATAAAGATAAATTTATTCCTACGACACCATTTCGGTATTTAATCTAACCTTTTTAAGAATGTTGTCGTTTGAGTTCCTTCTTCCCGCGGAGATTACAGACTATTCATCGATTAATTTTTTTTTTTTTTTTTTTTTTTGGGGGGGGGGCTTCAATACACGATGGACTACTTAAATTAGGGCGATTTATTTCCAGTTGCAATGAATAGCTTGGCAAAGTTGTTAAGTTCTGGTGAATTCGAAAGTCGATTTTCTGTTTGCATAACGACTCCCAGTGCTCTAAACCTTGACCAAGAGATCATACCAGTTTAGTAAACGATCGCTTTCGAATTCCATTTTCAGTGAAGGCCCAAAATTCAGTGGTTATACAATTGCTTGGAATGATGTCTCGAAGGTTGTCTCCTTCGTTATAATTAATGAACTAAGGTTGGTGATTATTTGTTACTCGCTGCAGCTTCCGTTATTGCTATATGTGATAATATTATCGACATCAGAAAACAGTTGCGTGTTCGTTAAAAAAAACCTCTTGTGAATTATTTCGAAATTAAATTCAGGGGTTTTAGTTACACTGGAACTGATACTGAGGTTTAAAGAACGAGAACGAGCAACCGTGAAATTTCAGTTGCGTTCACGCTATATTATGTTTTGTCACTTATACATTCTTTGCTGTATAATCTTTTGTGAAAACATTCTTCCCAGCGGCTCACTTATGGTAAGTGGCTTCTTTGTTTCAAGTTATATTACAAATTCGTTCCTTTACACTTTAATCTGTCTCTAGATGATGACAGAAGGGTGGGTTAAATATCTATCAATATGAATACATATTTTGCTTAGTTTTCTCTATGGTTTGTAATTGCCTGAGTTTAAATTAATATAACATCTGAAATGTTGGCGATAGTGGTAATCGGGTCTTTAGTTTATACTGTCATAATTCTTCAAAAGTACTGATTAAATTTTTCCTGATACTAACGTCCATGTGCGTTGGGAGTAGAGATGGCGTTCGGATGTTATTGTTCATTGGCAGCCTGAAACTACGGTTGTATGTGCATTACTTGTACTGAGATGATACAGTGCTAAAAGGTTAAGCAAAATCTCCTTAGCTATACCTTAGCACTTTGAAAGATGGCCACATTTTATTTTGTAAACCTAGCTACACTGGACTGGTTGAATTATGATTGACCTGCTTCTTTAATCACAGATCTGCTCGATCAGCGCTCTCATGCCACTAAATAACAATAACGGTACATATATACAAACATATATGTGCCTGTGCACGCCCACGTCTATGTGTCTTAGAATATACAACTTATGTTAAAGAAACATTATAGTACTTAATAATTCCACAGAATATAATAAAGTATAATCTAGTATGCATGCAAAAACACGCAAGAATATATATATAATGAGCAGAAAAGGGGACTTGGTGGCACCAGAAACACTAAAGTGTTAAATGTAAAATTGTTGCCATCTGCTGACTGGGTCGGGGCAAAGGCCATATTAACGTTGTGGACCCAGTTAGACGATGACAGCCTGGTCTTTCCAGACTACTTGACCATGGCAAGATCTAGGTATCCTGTGATCCCTGACGGACGACCTCCCAAGTGTCACGGGTGCCTGGAGCCTGGTCAATTGAAAAAGGATTGTCGCCGATTCACGAAAGTGACCCAGGAGCAGACACCCATTAAAAAAAGTACTCCTGCTCTGCAGGAAAAAAATGAGGAGGCAATAGCCTCAATAGAAAGAGGAAAGAAGAGAAAGGCGGGCATCGATAGTAGCCCGCCAAAACCTTAAATAGATGTAGAGGTGGAAAAGAGGGATTGAATCCCCCAGGTAATCCGGAGGACTCCTCCCCTCCCACCAGAAAAAAGAAAAAGAAGAGAAAGAAAAAGGTGCAAACGAATGATGAACCACAGCCGGTGGGAATTGTGCCGCCGACTGCGGAAATGTCTTTCCCTCCTCCGGAGGAAGAAGAAACGTTAGTCTTCTTCTTTAGAGGGTGGGAGGTGGAAAGAGAATGGCCTCCGCAGATAGCTGTGGAGGTCATAACATGGGACGTAGCGCAGGAATTCTTCACGGCGCCGGGCAATGCCGACACGCCACTCGAGGAGTGCCTAGAGAGGGTGTGGACATTAGTGAAAAGAGGTTGCAGATATGGGAAGGTTAAAAGGCCCAGTGAATTATATGAACATTCATAAGAGGCTTGTTGCCTCATATAAAGAGGAAGAACATTTGTGTTAACAATTTGTTTTATAGATTTGACCGACTTGTATTGAACAAAGTTTTAGAGAGGTTATCAGTCGCCGGGTGCTGGTGCCTCTCTCATTTTCATTCTTTCTTGTGTATTCATCTTCATTCATTAATGTCCGTGTCCAGCCCGTAGCTTCTTTGTTTGTTTGTCTTGGTCTGTCCCCTCTATGTAACGCCGTATGGCGAATTTTTTATGAAATAAAGAAGCTTGCTTCGCAACCACATGGTTCAAGGTTCAATCTCACTGCATTGGACCTCGGACCGACCAAAGCCTTGTTAGTGGATTTGGTAGGCGAAAATTGAAAGAAATGCGTCGTATATACATACATACATACATATAAACACACATGCATGCATACATACATACATACATACATACATACATACATACATAAATATATATATGTATATGTATGTATGTATGTGTGTGTGTGTGTGTTGTGTCTATGTATCTGTGTTTTATCCCCTTTCCATCGCTTGACAAACGGCATCGGCGTGTTTACGTCTACGTAACTTAGTCCGATGAACGGGAACGTGAAACTCCGAGTAACAGTCTTTTGTTATAT
>NC_068996.1:31470746-31470984 GCF_001194135.2 Octopus bimaculoides | reverse complement strand
CTATGTAACGCCGTATGGCGAATTTTTTATGAAATAAAGAAGCTTGCTTCGCAACCACATGGTTCAAGGTTCAATCTCACTGCATTGGACCTCGGACCGACCAAAGCCTTGTTAGTGGATTTGGTAGGCGAAAATTGAAAGAAATGCGTCGTATATACATACATACATACATATAAACACACATGCATGCATACATACATACATACATACATACATACATACATACATAAATATATAT
>NC_068996.1:31469848-31470736 GCF_001194135.2 Octopus bimaculoides | reverse complement strand
ACCGGGAGGTGGATGCGCTACCGCAACGCGTGCGATGATGACGCCCGACGACGCCTGCCTCGTTTGTTTCCCGCGAACCAGCAGCAGTGACGGCGACCGCGCGCGTACAAACCGGACGTGCGAAGACAGGGGGCCGAAGCGGCCGATACAGCGACGGAGCGGCGATGCGCGCAGAGCTCTGCGGCCCGACCGCGCACGCACCGGCGAATAGGGCCGGGTGTGCGAAACGCGAGCGAGCCGCACCCGCGACGGTGCCGTCGAACCGAACAAACAGGGGGCACGTTTTCGAGACCCGAATTCCGACTACGAGCTTTTCATATATTTATATATATTCTATATTTTTCTTTCGTGTACTAATGCACGAATCTTTGATCAATTATTAAATTACCCTAAGCCAGAGGTTTTATTTATGTATTTTATCTATTTGTCTATTCATATATGTCAGTATATCCGGCTGGAGTCAGTGAAGAGTGAAGAAAAGCCGATGACACTTATTGCGGCAGAACGTGCTCACAGTTATTCACTTATCTCCAAATAGAGGCAGATTGTCTTTTCGTTAATGGTGGGATAGCTCGGGAGATACCCTGTCGTTCTTTTTAGATTATCTTCTCCTTTCAACTTGAATCGGTTTCAATTGCAACTAGATGTTCGTTTGACATTTTCCTTCATCCAAATTCATGGCACCGACCACTCTGGGCTGTTTCTTCAGTTCATTTTGTTATATATAATTGTGTGCATGTTTGTATATATCTATGTGTGTACGCTATAGGTGAGGAAACGCTGTCGTTAAGGCAGCGTGTTAGCACCGGTGTTTGCATTTTAAATTAACCTTAAAAAATTTTGTTTAATGCATTATTAAATTAAATTGCATATATATATATATATATA
>NC_068996.1:31462545-31464283 GCF_001194135.2 Octopus bimaculoides | reverse complement strand
TTTATCTTGTTTCAGTCAATTGACTGCGGAATATTGTACAGCTGCTGTTGTCACCTTTCAGCATGTAATGCAAAGAATATCAAATTTTCAGTGATATATAAAGTTCAAGATATAAAGTAAAATATTTAATGATAAATGAATGAATAATTTGTTAATCAGACGAGTTGTACTGTTATAACAGCATCTGTAAGAAAATTTTATGCAATATTATATTGTATTTATATAGATAAAATATATAAAATTGTGTGAAATCAAATGTTATATAAAATTATATTAACTGATATATTACATAAAATTGGAAATTTATTCACTTTATGAAGCTTGCCGTTAAATTTACTCCTCGAGAACAATGTATATTTAAAAAAAGAATTACAGATTTAATGATTAAAAATATAAAATTTTCTTTACTAAAAAATGTTGGAATATATCTAAAACAATAAAACAAATTCAATTTTTTTAAAGGATTTTTTTTCTTTTACATGCATTCCCCTTAAACAGGAAGATACAATTTGTACACACATACACAAACATGCACAGGCCAACTCCAGCACACACACACACATACACACACACACGTATATAATTAACTGTTGTAATATACACAATGCTATATCGATTTGTATATGAACTTTCATGAGACAATAGTAATTGGTAACCTGAAACAGAGCTAATAAAAATGTCAACATACCGATATATATGCATACTGGAAGTAATATATTCTGTGCGTAAAAATATTGAAGTAAATATCCGTGTGAGATTCCAGACTTTCATATCCCAAAGCCTTATGCATTACATCAATCATCATTGGAGTAAGTTGTTATTTTGCATTTTATGATTAGATCGGCGTTATTTGCTTTTCCTAAACGAAATGAAAAATAGCAGTATAAAGGAGATGCTTAAAACTAAGTGTTATGCATGCATTCTATATATATATCTTGAAGAATAAATATAAATGGAATAATATTAAAAATGTACGACCTCATTAAGGGGTTAAATATTGTAATTTCCAGCATACTTAGATCTTTAACTACAGAAACATACACATATCAAAACTCACACAGATGAACTTCCGTTCATCCGTGTAAGCACGCACGCACATACATACTCAACCATTCAGAGAGAGGAGTGATACAAAAGACTGAATATAATAGATGTTTTAGGAAAGCTTTCTAGAACAGGTTTTTTGATTATTTAAAGTATTGTAGGAATTTATTTATCTATTTATTTTTTAGCTACAAGGGGTTAAACATAGAGGGGACAAACAAGGAGAGACAAAGGGATTAAGTCGATTACATCGACCCCAGTGCGTAACTGGTACTTAATTTATCCTCCCCGAAAGGATGAAAGACAAAGTCGACCACGGCGGAATTTGAGCTCAGAACGTAACAGCAGACGAAATACCGCTAAGCATTTCGCCTACTGTACTAACGTTTCTGCCAGCTCGCCGTCTTATTGTAGGAATTTATTTGTTACTTTCCGTCTGTGGTACATACACACATTCATTTCCAAAGGCAAACAGTCCCATACTTATGCGCGGAGGTTTCGCAGTCACAAGTTCCAGTATATGTTTGTATGAATTTAGATATATGGATACTATGTGCACACATATATATGCAAATTTAGATATACACAAACGTGTTTCTGCGTATAATGTCATTCACTTCTATACATATGCGTGTATGTATGTATGTATGTATGTATGTATATATATATATATATATATATGTATATATGTATG
>NC_068996.1:31461509-31462298 GCF_001194135.2 Octopus bimaculoides | reverse complement strand
TATATATATATAAACAATATATGAGTATATGCATATATATGTATATGTATGTACATACCTTCATCTACATGTACATATAGATACATATCTGGGGTACATGACGTTGCAAAAGAACATGGACAAACTGATAAACAAGGTACAACAAACAAGCAGGCCACATAGAGAACATATGCTTCAACATATCCGGCGTTTCGAAGAGTTAGGGCAGGACGCATCGTTAAATTGGCTCTTCCCACGAACACAAATTAAATTCTTTTCGTGGAGGATACTGGCGGACGGAAAACAAGACAGGAAAACGAAACGGTGAAATAATCAAACAAAAAGGCTGTACAGCCAGACGTAGAGAAGTGTGTGTTGTGTTAAGTACTGGTTGTCACAAAAGTATTAAAATACATATATGCATTCTTTGATAATAATAAGAAAATGTTAAAAACATACGCGTGTATGTATATGTGCGTCTGTGGGTGCGTGTGTATGCGCACACAAAACACCCAATACTGGGTGTTTTTTGTGTTGGTGGCGATGTTATGTGTGTGTGTGTGTCTGTCTCTATGACCAGTCCCAAAAACCACTGAACCATGACAGATTAGCCCAGAAACAAAAAGATCCTTTTAATTCCACATTGCTCTTTCTTCCCCCCACTCCAACCAACCTCCCACACTGTCCCTTAAAATAGAAAACATTCCTTAGCTACACACAAGACAGAAAAAATGCCAAAAAGACAGGTCAGTTCCTCTCCAATATTTTGTAAATTCTTAAATATATCTCCTTCTGTATATATATATATAT
>NC_068996.1:31460145-31461279 GCF_001194135.2 Octopus bimaculoides | reverse complement strand
CTTATTATTATCAATGAATGTATATATGTATTTTAATACTTTTGTAATAACCAGTACATAACACAACAAAGCTTATACAAAGCTATGTATTTTACTTTTGACAATCTTTTTCTAAAAAAGTGAAACCGGTCAAGTGAATAATGGTCTTTAAAATTGCATTTTCAAACCTTTCATATATATATTCCCACTCGTGCGGTATCTTACAACTTTACTTTGTTGTGTGTGTGTGTGTGTGTGTGTGTGTGTGTGTGTGTTTGTATTATATAATTTAAATGTATGTGTGTATGTATATGCATAAGTATTCATATAAATGCATGCATAAATGGTAAATCAATTATAAAAACAAAAACAACGAAAGTTGCCTTTATTGAACTCATAAACCAAAATATGCCGAATATGCACCTATGTCACTTCCATTGTAGCTTTGAAAAAAATAACTGTTAAAATCGAACTGCACTCTTCAAAACTTGCACTAAGAATAAGTACAAAGTAAATTACTACCTGCTTTCATAGCAAGTTGATGGAGGTAGCTTATCCCCTCCCCCTCCGACTTACCTTATTCAATTGAAAAAAACTGTATTATTTAGATGACCCTATATATGTGTGTATGTGTGTGTGTGTTATATATGTATGTGTGCGTGTGTGTGTGTGTTGAGGGAAAGAAAGACAGACAGACAGACAGACGGACAGATGAGATTCAGAAGTTCTCAATATAGAAAATAGTGGTGCTCAAGTGGTTTGAACATACTCTCCGAAGTACAGTGTGTCTATGAGAGGAATCCAGGTGAGATGATGTGGGTGATGCAAATAAACACGCTTGGGCTTGATTTATAAAATATACATATATATATATATATATATATATATATATATATATGCACGTAGATGTTAGCCCGTAATTTGATTCCTGCTAATTTCACTCCTGATATAAGAAAAAAAATAATAAAACGGTAAATAATAATAAAATATAAAGTACAGTAAAACATGAATACATTACTAAAAGCTTCGATAATGATGAAAGTTATGAGCTATTGCTCGTAAGAAATCCATCTTATTTTCGAGACTATATCGCTCAATAATTGTCTGCAACCGTTTGTTTATATCATTATACGTTTTTTTTTTGGGGGGGGGTTT
>NC_068996.1:31458808-31459573 GCF_001194135.2 Octopus bimaculoides | reverse complement strand
TTCGCAATGAGGCAGCTAGAAGGAAGGCACCCGCGCATCCTGGTAGAACCCTTGCTTCCCAAATTAACCTCACTTATTTCGTGCCAATCGCACTCAGCTTTGCGCTCCACAGACTTCCATTTTTTCGCAAACATATCCCGTGACAGGCACCCCCTCTCCAGCCTGATCTTACTACTGAGGTGGTAACTAAAAAAGTTAACCAACCCCTGGCCGTAGACAAAGGTACCTGTCACTATACCTTTCACACGTGTCTTCCATACTGTTTCTTTCAGTATGGCTACTACGCAGAAAAAACAGGCTTTCCTTTCCGTTAAGGAAAGGAGGTGGTACAGTCTCGATGATAGACTCAACTGATAGCTGTACTCTTCCTATCACTGACAACAGTTGTTCTGCAAAAGCTATCAGTCCCGACAACTCCGAACACTCCACGAATGCGCACATCTCGGGCATGTGGGCGAGACGGCACTTCCGTGCCCTGACAGCTTGTCGCGAACAGGTAACGCGCTCGGAAACATTGCCAAGCCAGGGATTTCTGGTAATTATCCAGATATCCCGGCCCGAACATTCTCCTAAACAGGCTGACCAACTGACTTTCATCGTAGGCCAGGGTCTTCCCCAAGGCGTCTTCTGACAGAGATTCCACTAACATGCTATAAAAATCCGCGGTAGAACTCCTGCTGCCGGCATTGCTCGCCCGAGAGAGTAGCTGGAGCGCTTAGCGGCACTCAAAATGCCAGTCTCCCAGCTTAGGTCTCTGCTTAATCC
>NC_068996.1:31457289-31458468 GCF_001194135.2 Octopus bimaculoides | reverse complement strand
TTAGCGGTTTCTGGCAGCAGACAAAGAGCTTTACAAGTGGTTTTCCTCCTTTCCACAAAAAGCGGAACAGGGTTCTCTCCAACTTGTTCAGCCACAAATCGGGGCAAGGCACCACGGTCAGGCGGTAGGTAATTACTGATGCTATAAACATCTGCACCACCTCCGCTCTTCCTAGCATGGATAAGGCCCGCCCAGACCAGGTCTGCGTTAGAGCAGTCACTTTGCCAGTTACCTCACTCCAATTTTTCTCTATCCGGAGGTCTGTACCTATCCAGACTCCAAGCAACTTAACAGGACCTTGCGTCCAACGCCCCACTACGTTATTGAACGCTATCGGCTTGCCCCTCCAGGTGCCGAGTTGCAAACCGACCGACTTGTCCTTGTTAACCTTTGCTCCTGCCACCGCCTCGTAACTTTTGATGGCCTTTTCCACCACTGGAATCTGGCCCTCATCCGCCACAATGATGGAGATGTCATCCGCTTATGCTGTAGCTCTCCGTCTACACCATAGATCAAGCGGAGTGCCCCCTAGTGCCTCCAACGTCCGCAGCAATGGCTCCAGAGCCAACACATACAGAAGCGGGGATAGGGGACACCCCTGACGAACTGAACGGTTTCGAAAAGAACCTGTTCACCTTGACGACAGACTCAATGTCCCTGTACATAGCAGCAATCCAACCGTGGAAGGTCGGGCCTAGGCCAGCCTTCTTGAGGACCACCGCCAAGTACCGATGGTCGACCCTATCAAATGCCTTAGACTGGTCTAAATGCACCAGTGCCCCTCCCGCTAAGCCAGAAAATTTCCTTACACTCTCTAAGGAGTAGCGTATAAGGTGGAGATTGTCGTGGATCGATCTGCCCGGGATAGCACAAGTTTGTGCTTCCCCAACAAGTTCGCCCACGTCCCGCGCCAACCTTTTCGCTAGCACCTTGGCCAAAATCTTTAACTCTGTGTTTATCAGAGTTATGGGCTTAAAGTTCCCTATCTCGTCCCCCTTGTTCGGGTCCTTTCTAATCAACGTCACAGCCTCCCGGCTCGCAGACTTAGGAATTTTCCCATTCTGCTGCCAGTTGGTGTAAACGCTGGTCAGTTGGTGCCCGAACAAGTTGGCATACTTTTATAAAATTCATATGGCAGACCATCGAGACCCGGCGACTTGTCCCCGGGGCATTCGCCCA
>NC_068996.1:31455652-31457065 GCF_001194135.2 Octopus bimaculoides | reverse complement strand
GCGTCCTTTTTCGATAACAAGAGACCTTATTGTGGCTTCGTTTCCACGCTGGGTTTCTACCGTGCGGGCGCATCCGGCAACGTTAATTCCCTCACGGCCCAATGCTCTCACTTTATCCCGGACTCTACACCCCTCATGTTTGGCTTTGAGGTGACGGTCCAATGCCGTTCTCGCTGACAGAATGTGGGATGCAGAGCCCAACCTCAGCGCCTCTTCTAAGTTCTTAACTAGCTGCCCTTCTACTCTAGTCCTATCTAGTCTTAGGTGTTTGCTAAACCTAATGGACTCGAAACGAATGGCTCTTTTGAGGGCGAACCACCACCGGTTATTAACCACGGTACCGGTTAACGCCCTCTATACTAACTCCTTAATCCGATTACGGTATGCCTCACAAGTCAAAATAGTTTTGGTCAGCTTCCAGTAGCCGGGTCCTCTGATAGTTGTACTATCTACGTTCAACCTACACTTAACCATTCTATGGTCAGTGTAGGATACTTGGACAAGTTGTGGACAAGTAAAACTAGGCTTATCTATAATTCTTATTACTATCCTATCTAGATAAGACTTGAACCTTCCATCGCCACTCATCCAGGTCCACTCTGGCACGTTCGGATGTTCAAGCCTGTAAAGATCTGCCAGCTGAAATCGCTTAAGCAGATCGACGAGGCGTGAGTTCGCTTTTCTATCAATCGAGCCGACGCTATCGATGCGAGCCTCAACAATAGCGTTGAAGTCCCCTAAAACCACTAATGACGTCGACGTCACGAGAAAGCCCTTTAGGCGCCGATAAAAATCAGTTTGGAAACCTCTAGCACAAGGTGCATAGAGTCCGATCAACCTGAAGGCCTTACTGCCGTGTGTCACATCAAGGACGACCAGCCCTCCTTCAGGGTCCACATAGACTGTACTAGTCTGCAGAGCCAAGCCATTGCGGATCAGTACCACTACACCCCCTCGTCCTCCGGTCTGGCCAGGAGACATGATTTTCTCATAGCCATTCAGAAGAGGCGAGAAGGTTCGTAGATTGTCCAGCTTGGTCTCTATAGCAACCATCACATGTATATCATGTGATCTGAAGTCGTCGAGGAAACATGCTTGCTTCCACTTCGAACTCAGACCACGCACATTTAAACATCCAATGTTCAGAGAGGCCATTTGAAAGAAGAAAAGGTTCTACTTACGTTTTGCTGGAGAGGTTGGGGCCAATCTCGCTATGAGTTCGTCGGCCCATCTCCTTTCCTCCTCCTCTAAGTATTTTGGTAGGTGTTTTAATTTTTTGATGGTATTCGGGTGCCTAGTCTTCAGTTGTCTAAACGTCTCTTCTCTGATCCATGCACATCTTTCATAGTGATCTTCTTGTTTTTTGTAAAGCCTTGTGGTTTTTTTGTGGTACTACCACGCCGTTAAGGTACG
>NC_068996.1:31452291-31455312 GCF_001194135.2 Octopus bimaculoides | reverse complement strand
TTGTTAGTGTGGGGGTTTGTTTATGCGAGGGCTGGGTTTTTTCCTTTATTTGTTTGGGGCTAGCACCGTAACAGCAGGGGTGGGAGTTTTTGTGTTTGTGGGGGTTGGTGTGGTTGCGGGAGTGCGTATTGTTTTCACATTTGAAGGGCCTTGTGCATGCGACAATTTTTCTTTATATTGTGGGCAATCCACACGAATGTGGCCCAATTTTCCACATTCGTACCAGGTGAGTTTTCTTCCTTCCACCTGCACTCTAAGGGCCACATTATTGCCCACGAGCAATCTTTCTGGAAGTACCTGAAGGTCTCCCTGTGTCCCCTGAATAATTACTGTGATGCTCCTCCCTAGCCAATTCTGCGAGGCAGAGCACGTCACTGTTAGAATTTTTATCCGGTCCGTCCTATTAAACAACAGGGCGGCCACTACTTCTTTCGGGTCGACTTCCGGTGGTACTTCATTAATTTTCACGCTTGAAGTTCTCTTCCCCATATATGTTGGTAACAGTACCACCTCTTTTGTTTTAAAGGGACACACAGAATGCCTGCGGGCCACCTTTTCCCCTGAGAAACGGACCTCAACAGTACCATATTCCCGCGATATACACTACATCCTTCCATATTGGGGACAGGCATTTTTCAATTCTATCTTTGTCGAAGTGTTTAAACCTTTTGTCCTTCAAACAGAAGGTTTTAAACATTACGGTCCGTTTCTCACTCTCCAAAATACTGGAAGAGGGTGATATTGTAACATAACCACCCTCCTCCTTCATCCTTTTAAACATGTCTTTTAATAATTCGGCATTGATATCAATATTTTCCATTGCCACTGCGACAACCGTGGAGAATTTTTTTTTTTTTGCATTATTATTATCGCTTTCTGTGGGAGTACACTGTTCGTGTATTATTTACACCGACATAATTCGGTTGAAATTAATTGACGAATTAACAGCAAATTAAATTAACAAAAAGTAAAATTGGTTTCCAACACAAACTGGGAAACCTACAAAAAAGGTTTTCCTCTTAAAGAACACAAAAATGTTCAAACAGTTCAAATCCAACCCCCGTTAGGGGGAGGGGCATAAAAATAGTCTAGAAAGACTGTTCACAGTTCAAAAAAAGTAAAATGTTTCAACAAAATGTCGCAATGGCCAGCAACTACAATAATTTTTGTAATTATTCCCCGGTAGAACCGGGAAATAAAACAGTTCAACAAATTTTCGACAATAATTTCTTCGTTCAACAGCTACAAATCCAACAAGTAATATAAGGAATAACAACAGCAATAGCAACAACAACAAAACGCTTACCAGGAGCCAGTAAAAAATACGCCTTCCCTGTAGTGAGGTAAGCAAGCTACTTACCACACAGCCACTCCTGCGCCTATAGCAAGCTACTTACCACACAGCCACTCCTGCGTTTATTTTTTTTCTGATATATCTCACTCTCTCTCTCTCTCTCTCTCTCTCTCTCTCTCTCTCTCTCTCTCTCTCTCTCTCTCTCTCTCTCTCTCTCTCTCTCTCTCTCTCTCTCTCTCTCTCTCTCTCTCTCTTACTCTCTCTCCCTCTCTCTCTTATGTCATGGCATATTCATACCGTTGACGTATCATGGTTTGTTCCTCCTCCATTTATTTCTGACTCTCGCAACATCATTCACGTCTTTCTTGCTCTGCACGTTCAACCTCTTCTTTATTCAGTCGAGCATCTTCACTCTCGGTCTTCCTCTCGCTCTCCTTCCCATCAGCTCAGTCTCCACCATGAAACGTTCCATCCCATCATCCTCTCTGAGAAAATGACCAACAAATCTCCACTGTTTCTCCCTGGTAGTATCCAACAAATGCCTCTTCACTTTCATCTTCTTCAACACTTTTACATTCGTCACCCTCTGTACCCACGAGATTCTAAGCATTTTTCTATAAAACCGCATTTCTGCAGCTTTGAGTCTCTTCTTCATGACTTTGCTTATTGTCCAAGACTCACATCCATACGTTAGCACCGACCAGATGTAGCACTTCTATAGTCATTTCTTAACTTCCATTCCAATTCTCTTTGCACAAATAATATCAGGAGTGAAATTAATTGGCAGTCAAATTAACGCGGATGGAATTAGCGAAGTCAAAATACCGGGTGTGAAATTACCAGAAGTCAAAATACCAAGAACCATAGATATCTATATTCTTATACATGACAACGCTCATCCGATGAATATTTTCACTTCTTTATTTTCCTATATATATATATATATATATATATATATATTTGTATGTATGTATGTATATATATATATACATATCACTATATGTATTTATATGTATATAGGAATGGACGCTTTATATATCAAACCCAAGCGTATTTATTTATTTATTTATTTGCAACATTTTTCTCTCTCTATCGCTCTCTTATTCACTCCTGCTATACACACACACACACACACTACTCACCTATTCTTCTACTTCCTCCCTTTGTTTCTCCCTCAACCACTCTCTCTCTCTCTCTCTCTCTCTGTCTCTCTCTCTCTCTCTGTCTCTCTCTCTCTCTCTCTCCCTTACACCGGCATGGTCACATGCTTCCAGTCACTAATCCTTTTCTTCCTTGGCTATCGCCGAGCAAACAGGCGAACTTACTTCGTCCCCACTTTCAAGTTCGTGCCTCACTGCGTTCATACACATAATTTTTCCCGTCTGGCCGTATAGCCTTTTCCGTTTGTTTTCCTGTCGTGTTTTTTGTCCGGCACTACATTCCTCCATGGCACAGGTTTAATTTGTGTATACAAATTTTATTTGCGGTCAATGGGAAGAGCCGTTTTAACGATGCGTCCTACGCAGCTCTTCGAAACGCCGGTGTTAAAACGGGGGTAGCTGATGAAGGAAAATGTTCTCTATGTGGCTTGTGTGTTTTCTGTACTCTGATTATCATTATTTTCTTGTCTACGTTTTGTTTGCAATGTCCTGTACCCAGATATGCACCTACACATACAGATGGATGTCGGTATGCACATACCTGTACGTATATATGCATACACTCAT
>NC_068996.1:31445891-31447163 GCF_001194135.2 Octopus bimaculoides | reverse complement strand
TATATACCAGGGACTTATCAATCGTCAGTCGGTTATATCTCCGATAAAGAAGCATACCCTAAATTATTAGAGCAGCAGTGTATTTGTAGGAAGTTAGAAGTTATGGCTAGTCACAGAGTAATCATTGGTATTGCACCTATAAAGCACTTAGCTGTATAAGCGATTCTTCTCTAGAGCTGGACAAGGAAATATGTAACGACCAGTTGGTTTTGTATAGTGATATATACAAAACAAATTGATTTTGTATATTGATATTCGAAGAAACAGTGGTGGAACTATTCAACGAATTGGGAATCACAAGTCTGAAGTAGGACACATTTTAGATAAGAGCATTGGCTGATTGCCTCTTTCCTGGAGTTTAAAAAAATCTCCGGGTCGAGTGAGTTTTTTAAGATTCGTGTCCCCTTATACAAGCAAAGCTTACATTGTTTGCTTCTGTTTATATAAGGCCCTGGTTGCCAAGGAGCCTCCTTTTAAGTATGTATAGGGATTTTACTCTTTTAAGCGCCATACGTGGCTCGCCTTTCTGGTATCTTAAAAGAGGAATAATGTTGTGATGTTACTTAAATGGGGGCGCGGTTGAACCGACACATCTTCGTGTCTGTGTATTGGATGCGTAGAAATTCGAGTAGGTACGGGATTATGTCTACCACATCTTAAGTGCACGTGGAACGCTATTCATGTTGCAGTTATGGATTCGTTGTTCTTGATAAAAGTTTCCACAATGAATGCGCGATGCTCGCCCGTCCAATACATGTTGGCAACTGCAAGCAAAATGAAACAAAATGTCATAAATGTTGTCTATTGAAAGAAAATGGCATTATATGTACATTTCGAAAATAAAAACATATTTTTCGTTCTCTACTCTATTTCAACTTCATTAAACCTACAAATGTCTCTGATCATTTTGCTACACCCTGTATATGATTAGTGTGATTCTAAGTGTGTGTATTTAGGTTTTGTTATATGCAACGAGATATTTCTTATTTTTAGTGATAGTTTATATTTCTAAATTGCTGAATATACGTTTGGCATTGTGTATGAGTTGTTAGACAATATTTGAGTACATGAACATACAGTCACTCTCATAATCACCAACATTACCGTTCACAACTCCAAAACCACCATCATGAAAACTATCAAAGAGACGATGAGTATGAGATGTATGCAGCGTTCTTTCTGGCATACTTCTCTACATACACGTATAATCATATGTATGCATGCATGCATGCATGTATGTATATATATATATATATATATATATATATATAT
>NC_068996.1:31444750-31445354 GCF_001194135.2 Octopus bimaculoides | reverse complement strand
TATATAATATATGTATATATGTATGTATACACACACATACATATAGATATATATAAATAAATATATATATAATATATGTATATATGTATGTATACACACACATACATATAGATATATATAGTCATTATCCATTTCTGCGAGTGCATGGTTATTGTTCTTGTTGAGGTACATGCATAAAGGTATACATGTGTCTCTCTGATAATTTCATGTTTTTGACTATTATTTTTCTTTAACGACATCTTACAACTTAAAGAATTATCTGTTTAGAATGCCAACAATCTTAAAGATCATGCCGAGATTCCAGTCGTTTTGCCCATTACCATGTAGACTCTAATCCGGCAAGAATCAACATCCAGGACTCTAGGTAATGAAATTAAGGAAAACATTCTCTTTGCTATGCTATGTTCCGCATCTTCTGCCAGTGCCATATATACATTATCACAAAATGTCTAAGAAGTAACATCGTAATGTAATTAGCTTTCACCTTTTCTGGCAACTTCTTGTTCTTCACTTGCCATTCTCTATGGGCACGTTATTTGACTATATCTCTATGTTTACACCTCTCGTCTTCCTTCTGGTTTCTCTCTCTTATGTGCGCGGGGGG
>NC_068996.1:31439568-31444560 GCF_001194135.2 Octopus bimaculoides | reverse complement strand
TATATATATATATATATATATGCTTACATACATATATGCACATACATATATGCATATACATATATATGTATATACACATGCATATATGGGCACACGATACCACAGAACGTAAACAACATGAATTACGAAAACATGGAATACGAACTCTTTTCATTTCCCCAAACCTGGCACTTCTGTTTATTGAGAAATCCACTCAAGTGGAAGTGGGCCTTGACACTGAAGATGATTTTCTTTACAAAATTTTCGTCAGCTGCAAGTCTTTCCACAACCCAGTCAGCAAATTTCCTCCGCCTCCCATGGTCAGGTAGCTGAAGGTGCTGTTTAAGTTGTATTTTGTACGCATGCATATGGAGATCTGTATGCAAAATTCGATGTAGTGAAGTGGTCGGATGTCCAACTGCTGTGAACGTCGGCGAATCAATTTTCCCAGACTCAGAGTGACACTGTCTCGCACAACAGCAATTTGTCGCTCTGTCCGACGAGAACGATTCTGCCCAGGCGATTTGGCTGTTGCAACAAACCAGTTTTTTTTTATATATAAATTTCGTCATTAGTCTGTGAACCATAGACTCGTTGGCTGCTTCATTTCTCCAAAAATTTGTACGAAGTGTTCGAGCTGTTTGCACCGCATTTTCTCCGTTTTGGTAAAATGTCATTACGTTGAGAACGCATTGTTCAGTTGTAAACTACTCCTTGACACTCTGCACAGTATTCTGAAAAACAAACAAACAACTATTAATTGGAGTGAAGAGAGATAGCAAACATGATAAAAGCGTGCCTTCAAACTTCAAAACACAAAAGTGTCGCCCAATTCAAATTCGGTGTTCTTTATGGAACGCACTATGCATCTTATAAGGTATATTTATTTTCATTGTTTTACATTTTTTTTTGTATTATTATTTACATTTCTGACTTGCCCTCATATTTGCTCTTTTTCTCTCTTTTTGACCCTTCCACACTTCCACATAGTCTTCCTCTTTGTTTACCTACTCTCCTAGTAAACCACCAACGATCTCCAAATAATCTTAGATCGTAGGTGACGTCTCAGGAGACTAATATTTCACTTGGTGCACATTGCTATCTCATTTAGTTTACGCTTGAGTTAGCTATGTCAAAAGCACGAGCTGAGTGACATCATTCAAAAATGGCTACCACACCTATTTACCACATAAGCAAAATTGCCTATTGTCGCAGTCGTATTGTATGGCAGTTGTGGCATTATGATCCTTCTGTGCAGAGGCTGTTAACAACAGACGAATCTTCTGACTAAAGGAACACGACTCTTACAAAATAACCTGAGGCACAGACAGTCCAACTTAGTCTGTGTGACCTGATACAGCATCTGATGTCGAGTAAAAGTAAATGACAAAGAAAAGTGTGGGAGTTCAACATCTCTGCGTTCATAGATCTATATTCATGACTTTCTTTTTCAGTGTTTTTTATCTCGCAATTGTTTTTTTGTTCTAATCATTTATCTACATTTTTTATATTTCTTTTTGTTCGTTGCTTCTGTCTTTGCTATGTACCCTGTTCTATTTTTATATTTGATACATTTTTAGTTTTAAGTATCTTTTTAAATTAGCTAATACGTTTCAATGGGAAGTTGCTTTTAGATCAGCCAGATATTTTATTGTTTATGTTGCGGTGGTGTGTTGTTGTAAAACATACATATATTTAGAAACGTGTTATTCTCATATCCATTCATACCGTTTCTCTTTTATTTGCAGTATTGGTAGAGCAAAGTTTAGCCTTTATATTATCAACATTTTCGTCGATACGAATTTCTCTCGTTCTAAACTATTTTATGCATCAACTTCAAAATAAGCATTCTCCTCTTGACATTGGATCGAATTATAAGGTTTTCATTTATATTCTTGTTATTTTTCATGACGGAAGTGAGGTAGTATTTTTAATGATGATTTGTCTAGGTGGTTTACACATAAATGGTTAACTGGGAATGTGTAATATTCTATTTTATTAGGCAAATGTAAAAAATATCTAAAAATTAAGATAATAACACAAATATCAAAATTTACATACATATCGTTAAAAAGTTCTGTCTCGAAATCAATGGAAAATAAGAACCTGGAAAATTTCGAAATATACACAATAATGTCATAAAAAAGCAAAATAAAATTATTATACTAACATCATTCAAAATACATTAAAAGAATATTTATCACCTGTCATAAACTGAAGCAATATATAAGTGCAAGCCGACCAAACCAAATATCCACACAAACTAGTTAAGAACACTTTACAATGAATTCCTATAAAACAATATAATGAAAAGAAGCCCAAAATTTCATAGCGGCCAAGGCAAAAGTTCATAGTAACACATTTAAAAATAGATCGGTTTCAACTATCGCAGATTTTTCATAACATTAAAGAAACACAAGGATAATTTCACTGTAGAATTATTATAGCAGCTACTAAAGTAAACTTGGGAAAGTCACAAAACATATTTTAGATTCTACAAAAATACAACACAAAACAAGCTGGATACAATGGAAATATAGCACCACCATTTCTAAGTGGTTTTAATAACATTGAACATAAATCGATCTGTAGATTCATATAGTGAGGTATTGTAAGATTCTACACAAGCATTTCTAAAGGTCTTCTCAAAGCTCTAGAATTTAGAAAACACTCACTGCCAATAATCATCGCTGGAATCAATATTACAACGAAGCTGTTAGTTTATCACAATGCTTTTGGAATAAGATATATAGAAATTAATATTTTTTATGTATACAAAATAGCTTTGCTGGAGTAGCAATTTTGGATCTGATCAAGTTATACATCGTATGCACACTGGAAAAAACTGAACAAGATTCACCAACATAGTATTCTGTATAGACTACAGACTTCTATTAGTTAACATGAAGAGGTATGGCGTGAAAAATCTCAGAAATACAGTCATGAACATTTTTGAAGAATTTGGTTTTAAAATTGCAATAAATGTAAACCTAAGTGTAATAGATTTTCTGGATGCAACACTAAGCTATGACATAACTGAACATAACCCATACCATAAATCCAACAAAGAAGCAGTATATATACTGCATATTTAACAACGCTACTTTACTCAACAACAGAGCTCTCAGAAGTGATTTTAGTACCAAGCAAACAAGAATAACTCAGTAAATAATACCAAAAATAAGCAAAGAAATATCATTTGTTTCAAGAAATTTAATTTAAATATACCCACAAATTATGCTGGGATTTCATTGGGCTGATAATTACGCACTTACTTTACGGAGATGCCACATAATTCTCAGCAAAAATATTTATAGTTCTATGGAAAACAATATTACAAATCTTTAACCATATCCACATCAGTGATCGCCGCCTAAACAAAACTGCAGAGATACGACTGCGCGCAGTTTAAAATGAAAATGCCCAACAAACAAAAAGGTAGAAAAAGACAGATCTAATACAATAACACACAGGGTTAACTGATTAATTAAAGTATGATGCACACATTATACCCAGTCTTTTAGGACCACAAATATTTTTGAGCACACGTGCCTTTCGAAATATATTTGATTCCTAAAGGACAAGGCAGAATGAAGCCACGCAATATAATGGAGTTTTTTTGCAAAGGCAAAGGTATACAGCGATCATTCTTACGACTAACAAGAGAAAAACTTAAGATTTTGATTCAACCTAGACATGTAAGAGGAGAAAATAAACGTTATCATCCCTTCATGAAGAGAAATATGTACAAAATTCAAGCTATCAAACATATTACTGTATCAATTGATTTCGAAATACAAACTGGTTGAATTCACAACTTACTCGTGGCATAGAATAACAAGAAATAAGACGAAAATGTAAAACTAGCGGGAATTTAAACTAAATAATAACACCTAATTCCAAAACAGTTACAAGACAAGGAAACTGAAACGTAGAGGTCCTCACACATCTTCAGCAAATGCAGTAAATATTAAGAACCGAGTAAAGGGACAAATTTTTTCTACAAAGTTTCGAAAATGCGACGCAGTTTTAGTTGGCCGTTATCCCATCTGTTGTTGTTCTAACGTTCGTCACTATATGCCTAAATATATTGACATACGTTTTATGGTGTTGATGAAATCGAAGTATTTTCCTACCTACTTCGTATTTAAAGATATTTATTGATATGAATTATTAATAACAGTGAATCTTTTATTGAACGTTCTCCCCTTTAATCTATTCATGGTTATTAACCAAGACAGTTATTAATAGATATTGGTTAGCACTGACTACCGAAAATCTTCACTTGATATACTGTAATCATTATTAGCACATGTTTTCTTTATTGGCATCTATTATTCATACACACAAAAACACGAACGCACGGTCACATTCATGTCATACACATATACAAATTGATGCGCACTCATACATTTATATATATATATATGTATATATATATATATATATATATATATATATATATATATATATATATATATATATATACATATATATATACATATATTTATACAAATATATGTAGGTGTGTGAGTGTGTTGGTGCATGCGTGCGTGCGTGTATGTGTGTGTGTGTAAACGCCATTAGTCTGCTATAAGTAACTTGTATATTGATTAGCAACGCAAATTATTGAGTACACCAGATAATTATAAGCATACACTCACACACACACACACACACACACATATATATATATATATATATATATACATATATTTTTAATGATATATGCTAGTTTATGTTAGGCTGCCTGTTTGTGTCTCTGTGTCTGTATATGTGTGCGCGCGCACGTATTTATCATTATGGACCACCGCATTATTATTGGCTGTTCTAAATCAAGCATACTTTTGAATATACACTTATGTACACAAATACACGCGCGCGCGTGCACTAACTCGCATTCGCTCAAACAAATGCACGAAGACACATGTAAGATTTGTACATATTTATATTCATTCACCTGTACCTAAACACACGCACACACCCACACCCACACACATAGATACATATATA
>NC_068996.1:31435979-31439556 GCF_001194135.2 Octopus bimaculoides | reverse complement strand
TATATATATATGCATTTATACATACATGAGCAAAATAGTTAACTTATATTGACATTTACATATGCAGAAACACAAAAGCACAAATACATACTCCCGCTGTCATTATCTCTCCTTTCACATACGCACGCGCATAAACACAAAAACTTACTTATGCACGGGCATGCATGCATTCATTATATCCACACACCATCAAATTTTGTATGTGTTCCATTACCTTTGCATTTGCTATTGTTTTGGTCGTGCGTGAATGTGTGTAGGCATGTGTGTGTATGTGTATATGTATGTGTGTATATGAGTGTGTGTGTGTGTGTGTCTTTAATAAAGCTTATAGCAATGTCATATAAATGATAGAGATTTAAAAATTACTAAGAGTTTCGATATTACAGCAGGATATATTTTACAGGAAATATATTAAAATATATAATAGGTAGAAAATTATGTCATATGTCATATGTGCACGTTTTTGTTTTTATTGTTTTTGTATACATATACATGACATATATATATATACATATACCACACATGCACACACACGCAGACACACACACTCATATATATAACATTTTATATATATATACATACAAAGATTGAATGACAGAGGAATAATATGCCTATATATATTTCTATACATGTATATACATATATATATATATACGTTTGTATATAGGTATGTATGTATATACATTCACACACGGTAATATAAAATATTATGCAGGTTAACTAAATTAAAACCAATTCGGGGCATATATTTTGCAACAATAATATATTATACATACAGGCATTTTAAGATATAAGCCCCGAGTTCCTTTTAATTCAATTAGCCAGCATAATTTTATATTAATTTCTATATTACTCTAAGCTTCAAGCTCATTGAGTACTTTGCTAGACTGTACTTTGAGAATGCATTGTATTTTTGCAAAGTTAATATCATTATTAATATTATTGATATCTGGCCTTTACTACACTCCTTCACTCGCTCCCGCTATATGTGTGTGTGTGTGTGTGTGTGTGTGTGTGTGTGTGTGTGTGTGTGTGTGTGTGTGTGTGTGTGTGTGTGTGTGTGTGTGTGTGTGTGTATTTGTGTGTGCGTATACGCATACAGAGAGACAAACAGAGGGACAGACAAACTGTATCTTACTAGTTGAAGGCGTGTAAGACTATCATTTAGCTGAATACTCAGTACGATATTCCACGAGTTGTTGAAATGGATTGGAACTTGTCTGTCTATATAATCCTGTCTGAAAATGGTGTGACTTCAACGGAACATATTTTTGATATTCTTGTTTATGGCAAGGATGCAAATTTGTCGAAATTTTATTGCATAGCCATGATACTAGAGTGTGGAAGGTTAGTGAGGATGAAATGTGATATGCAATGCTTAGGACGAGCGCTGTTGGTCATGGCAAAGTTTTTGTTGTACAAGAGGAAAAAAAGATTCGCTAGGGAGTAGATTAGAGTGAGTTCCATCAGTATACGTTGTGATCAAATAAAAAGCCACCAATCTAAAATACGAGAGGCGGAGGATAAAACCAAAATATTTCCGTTGCCATATGTAGCTGAACGGTTGGCTAATTCTAGTCGATCTGTATTTACGAAGATTGTACTAGTGTCACTGAACGTGTGCTTGCCCCCCTAACATCGCTTGATGCTGGTGTGTTTACGTCGCCGCAATTTAGCAGTTCGGCAAAGAGACCGATAAAATAAGTACTCGGCTTACAAAGAATAAGTCCTGGGGTCGATTTGCCCGATTAAAGGCGGTGCTCCAGCATGGCCGCAGAGAAATAACTGAAACAAATAAAAGAATAAAAGAATATATATAACTATATAGGTATAGGAGTGGCTGTGTGGTAGGTAGCTTGCTCATGAACCAACTGGTTCCAGGTTCAGTCTCACTGCGTGGCACCTTCAGCAAGTGTCTTCTACTATAGCCTCGGGATGACCGAAGCCTTGTGAGTGGATTTGGTAGACGGAAACTGAAAGAAGCCCGTCGTATATATGTGTATATATATGACTGAAACAAGTAAAAGAGTAAAAGAGAGTAAATATTTATTCAAATATTTATTATAATAAGAGGGTAAAATCAATAATGATTTTATCAAAGGGTCAGTGGGGAAATTTTACAAAAATATTTTATTATATACATAATTATAATTAAGGATCGGCTTTACGCGTCACCACCCACTGCAAGAAATAGACGCTAAAGCCACTATTACCACCTTAAAATCTCCGAGAATAACACACTATATTGTAGGCGAGCAAAAGAAGATATTTTGTAAAATTTACCTATGAGGTTTTTATTTCCGCACTGACCACATGGTAAAATTATCTCTTTTACTATAATTAGTATTTGAATAAATTTACTCCATGATCGAAACTGTATTTACTGCAGTGTAGATTTTAAAATACTACACATGGGTATAAAATAAATGTGAATTCTACTTGGTAATATATTTTTACGAGTGTGGATGGATATTGGTCATCCGATGTCGCCGATTGCATGCATATTTTGAGTTACTCGCAAATTTATGCTATGGAATACTGTCGCTGATGACAGTAGTAGGTAAAACATTTTTACTTTAATCTTGAAATACGATCTTGTACGCAGTTAACCGAACCTTGTTGATTCATTAATTTTTCTTTTGCTCGCCTACAATATAGAGTGTTATTCTCGGAGATTTTTAAGCTGGTAATAGGGGCTTTAGCGTCTATTTCTTGCAGTGGTGAGACGTAAAGCAGATCCCTTGTTATAATTATATATATAATTATAAAATATTTTATACGTATATTTATATATACTGGGTATTACATAAGCATCTGCTTCCCTACAAATAGAAGTCAAAATACTTCTAAGCTACAGAAGAATCACTAAATTAATACAGGCATGATAGGAAAGAATTTTAGTGAAGAAGAAAAGTGCATATGTAGTACCCTAGTATATATAAATATATTTATATATCATATATAATTATTAATTTTACCTATACGGCTTTTACGCTTGCAGCCACTAACGTTATTATTTTTAAGAATAATATCGTTCTTTTATATATATATAGGGAGAATTCACAAAAAAAACAGCAAACGAAGACAAGTGGTGTAGAAAACAAAGAGATGTATTAGTATAACGCTCGGGAATTGAAAAAGTCTTTAACGTTTCGAGCCTACGCTCTTCCACAGAAAGAATCGCAGAAAGAAACAAAGAGAGAAACAAGTAGAGAAAAAATGTGTATAGTGGTCAGTGATCTATCATGGCGAATGCCGGACAGAAGGGTCATACAGGAGAGTTAAGAAGAAGGGGAGACAACAAAGTAGTAGTGATGGCAAAACGAAGGTGCTCGTGTGTAAGAGAGTGCTGGTGATCTTGACCTGTGCATGTGTGTATGTGTAGGTGTGAAAATATGGGGATGGGAATTGGTCAGTGCTGGTGTGTGTGTGGTGGTGTGTTGTGATGTGATATATAGATACACACTCATGCAGATATATATATTTAAATGTATATATATATATATATATATATATATATCCGCACACATATATATATACATATATATACATACACACACACACATATATTATATAT
>NC_068996.1:31415210-31435790 GCF_001194135.2 Octopus bimaculoides | reverse complement strand
TATTGTTTTAGTCGTTTCAGTCATGAGACTGCGGCCATGCCAGAGCACCACATTGAGAAATTTTAGTCGAACTAATCGATCCCAAGACTTATTTCGAAGCCTAATACTTATTCTGTTAGTTTTATTTGCCGAACCATTAAGTCAATGGGATGTAAGCACACCAACACCGGTTGTAAATTGGTGATGAACAAACATACACGCACATACATACATACATTCATACATACATACATACATACATACATACATACACACATACATACATATATATATATATACATACACATATATATAGAGTGAGAGAGAGAGAAGGAGAGAGAGGGAAAGAAAGGAGAGAGAGAGTAAAATCTATTTGCCAACGCAACGTAGCAGTCCTACCTAGGATGGTTTTTTACTACTTTTTAGCCCAGGAAAACATCTTTTCCAGCTGGCTACCAACACATAATCTGTGAGCAAGTGAGTCTACTGATCCCTTTCTAGCAATAGCGATACCTGAAGACCTGTGGTTTCTGGGTAATTTGACTTCGTACGTATGAGACAGCCATCGGCTAGTCGTGTGGGTGAGGATGTGGGGTGGGGATGTGAGGTTGGAGGTGTGGACGTATGGGTGAGGTATGTAGTAGGGGGTTGTGTGGATTGGGATGTCTGGTGTGTGATGTCTGGGGTGGGATGTGGATGGAGAGGGTATCAATGAAATGAGGTGGGTAGGAGTGGAGGAAGTAGGCGTCAGATGAAGAGAGGAGTTGAGGAGAGTCAGATGAAGAGGGGAGGGAGTTGAGCCCATGTGGCGCAAAAGAGCGAAGTAAGAAGATTAATTCCTCTTCACCGCGAAGGCGGGAATCCGGATTGCCCCTGTGCAAAGAGAATCCGAACACAGACAGGTTAGTAATGAATGACCGGTAGAGCGGAAATGGCACGCGGGGTGTCATTGCCGAGTCTAATGTCTCGGGGGTGCTCCGCGAACCAGTCAGTCAAGCGCTGTCTCGATTCACCGATGTACAGAGAAGAGCAGAAAGATCAGAAGATACAGTAAATGATGTTGCTAGAAGTGCAGGTAAAAGAGTCAGTGATATGATAGGGACAATGATGGGTGCTTGTGAGGATGGTGGTGTTGGTGAGGTATATATGTATGTATGTATATATGTATGTATGTATGTATGTATGTATGTATGTATGTATGTATGTATGTATATTCAGGGAATAGCACTGGACATTTTGGAGATCTTTGGTTTGTGTTAGAGATCATGGCGCTCTCATATCTCTGAGCCTGCGACTCATATTGGCACCAGACATCTCGCTCTGGCTTATCTCTGGATAATGTCGTGCAAGCCTTATTGGATCTAAAACGCTGCACAGGCATTACTGACGTCTGCGCGATATGTACTACTTCCCCCCTATATATATTTATTTTCAAGATATAAGTTAGTCCTAGAGCGCAAATGTTCCTAAAGGTCAGCAATGGTCTTCTTCGGTCACGAGTTGACGGCCATTATATATATATATATATACATATAATGCAGTCGAGTACTATATTCTTGGTTATGGCAAGTCAGAAAGTTACCATTGATATCATGTTTACTATTGCATTTGGCAATGTAGGTAACTCATCAGACCTGCTGGCTGGAAGCACAGCCTATTTAGTAATGGAGATAAAAATGTAGTCCTGGTCAGTTCAATAGTGAAAACATTGCTGAAGCGAAAACAACACATTCTGAGAGGGACAGGGTTACCCCTTTTAATCATTACAGCTGCGTCCAAAATGAATTGGTTTGTGTCCGATTTTTGGTTAACTAGATCGAAACGGGGAAGACCACTCTTCCAAAGCAAATCTTCTAATATGGGAGTACCGACCAATTCTCTGTTTGAATTCAAGAATGCACTCACATTGTGAAAACTTTTTAGGATCATTGTACTTTTGGCCAAGCAAAAGTTGCACTGTCTGCTTCCATTACGGTATGACCTGGGTTGTTCCAGCGGCCTCCAGTTAAATCTATACAGCATTCTTTCGTTTTTATAATCGTCATGTATAGCTGGTTCATATGGTAACGTTGTGCTTCTCTCGGACGCCAAAAGAAGACCTCTAACTAGCTTTGTCTTAAAGGGGCACTCCGTTGTACAAACATATTTCCGTCTGTACGTTCATACGATGTTGCAGCTGCTGCTGTTGTTGTTGCTACTGTTGGATACCATTCTCTCCTTTGTAGACTATGACCTGGGTGTTGTATCGACCATCTACTGCTGTCTCAGAGTATATGCCCAAATAAGGAGGTGGTTCAGCAAAAAGAGGCTGGTAGATGTAGTTTCAGGCTGTGATAGTCCAAATCTTTCAAAACTGTGCCCCAGTTTGACCACAGTCTAATGACTTAAGCGAATAAAAGTGAAAGGAGAAAACGATAGATAGATAGATAGATAGATAGATAGATATTCATATGTGTATGTGCATATGTGTTTACATGTGTGTGTGTGTGTATATATATATATATATTAAGGCGGTGAGATAACAGAATCGTCAGCTGGCCGAACATGCTTAGCGGCATTACACTCATCTTCATGTTCTGAGTTCAAATTCTTCCGAGGTCGACTTTGCCTTTCATACTTCGCGGTTCATAGAATAACTACCAGTTGAACACTGCAGTCGATGTAATTGATTTATCCCCTCCTTCGAAACGTCTGTTCTTGTACTAAAAGTTAAAATTAATATAACTATCTATTTACAAGTAAATATATAGGTGTGTACATATATATTTATAAGCATATGTATTATTATGTACATATATATTTGTGAGTGCGTATATGTATGTATACATATTTGTAAACACCTACAGAGATACACTCTGGTTTTTAAAAGCTTTAAAACTTTGTAATAGAGAGATATCTATGCAAAACGCAAATATTATAAGTTTGGAACTTGGTGACTACAAAATAAAAGTTAATCAAGCAGAATAGTCGAATGGTAACGTAACTAAAAGTTTAAAAAATAACTATGAATCATGCCAAGTACATTCGGACCCTGATCATTCAAATATTGTGACAGGGACCATAACTTTAAAACCTTAATGCCATCATCATTAAATACGAAACAAATCGCAAAACTGACAGATACTCAATCAAGTGTGTAGACACATCTGATATTATGCCAGTTATCTGCAGGGAATGATCAAAATATTCGAGTGAAACATTTCGAAACTAATTCTAGACTTTTGCATACTAAAGACGTCAAGTTCTCATGATTTTGTATCACACACACACACACACACACACACACACACACACACACACACACACACACACACACACACACACATAAAATCATCGATTTATTTTGCAATTTGTTAACAGTGACTTCACTTGATTCAGAAGGAAAGTCAGATTAGAGGGGTAGAATATCTTCGGTCGTTTGACATCAATCGAATTGACTGTGCTTATCACACAAAGCAATATCAATATATTGATAAATGCTATCCGAGAACGAAAAGAATATCGAAAATGTCTATTTTGCTGCATCACTAGCAACAGTCATTGCACACGTTCTACCGTATTAAAGTCTTCTTTCTGTTGTTTTTTCTCTAAATCAATAGCTGGATGTTTTCAATATGCAATTATGTTTGGAGAAAGAATACATGTATATGCAAATATATATTCTTTCTAGAGCGAATATATGTACATAAGTGCGTTAAGTAGTAGTAGTAGTAGTAGTAGTAGTAATAGTAGTAGTAGTAGTAGTAGTAGTAGTAGTAGTAGTAGTAGTAATGGTTATGGTGGTGATGGTGGTGGTGGTTGCGTTGGTGATGGTAAAACCATTAACATTACCTCTAACACCATCACCAGCAGCAACATCAGCCAGAGCAGCGGCAGCAGTAGTCAGAACAGCAGCAGCAGTAGCAGTAGCAGTAGCAGCAGCAGCAGCAGCAGCAGCAGCAGCAGCAGCAGTAGTAGTAGTAGTAGTAGTAGTAGTAGTAGTAGTAGTAGTAGTAGTAGTAGTAGTAGTAGTTTTCAATTGCATTCGATCTAGTATATGTAATGTATTACAAATGTACTTACTGACTGACGATCAGCCACCATGTATGAATAAACAAAACACAATTTATATCAACACCAGACCAATTCGGTTCTTCCATATAAAATCAGATAAAAGTATTATCATTCATTAAAGCAAAATTAAAACAAACTTTAAATAGCATATGTAAAAACTGAACCTGCAAAATTTCACATTGAAAAAAGACATAAACCAATAGCCTACAGAAACGGTGGATATACAAATAAGAAGACGGAACTTACTTTTCAGTTCTCAAAGATGAAGCAGAAAAGAATGAATGGACTCGAGTGGAATAGGTTTCTTTAATACAACGCATACATGTTTTATATAGCTCCCAACTCAAAATACGAAACCAAGATATTTTCATGCAAAATTTGAGGATGGGCATAATTGAGTACGAAAGGAACAGTTTTCTATGTTGCATAAATATTTTACTCTGTAATCAAAAATCGAACTTTTGTATTTTTATACAAATAACTTTTGATCTTCACAGATCAGCTAATTTAAGACAGTAAAAAGAGAATATATAATGAAAATGTAAATAGAAAATAAAAATGTAATGAACGAAAATAAACATTCACAAAGTAAATCACGAAGACAGACCTAATGTCCACAAAAATAAATACTTAAATACTTACAGAATACCAACCAATAAGACCTCAGCAATTAAAGCCAAAGGAACAAAAATATAAACAGATGAAGTGTTCAAAATATGCAAATAAACAGCACATTCAAATAATACAAATATGAAAACGATAATCATTTAAAGCTGGATGTAATTAAATAATTAAAATCAATATAAAATTTATTTGCAAACCATTCTATCATAAGATTAATGAAAAGCAGACACAAACATCAATATCAACTGGCCAAATGAAGTTATCATTGTAGTAGTCTTTGAAGGAAAGTGATCACCACCCCTCTTGCTCAAATAGAAATATCAAAACCCAAGCAATGACATGGAAACAATCATACAGTAAAAATAGAGAACTGAATGTCTCTATACTTCTAATAACATTAGATAAGAAAGGAAATGACAGCTTGGGAATAAAGAAAGACGAAATATATAACAATAAAAACAAGGAGTATCCGAAATCAAAGAAGATATGAAATATGAGACAGATCCTCATCTAAATTACTGAGATTCCGTTGTAATGGAGTGAGACAACATATTTGTGAAAAAAAAAAGCAGTTCGATTCCACCCAAAATGATTTTTATCAATGAACTCTTCATTAAGAATACAGAAATTAACGCAGATTCAAAGGCAAGCAAAATAAAAGAATTCGAGAACTATCGAAAACGACGGAAAAATCACAAGATTGTTCAAATCACAAAAGCCGAACTTGCACAATGGAAGGATGCCACATCAAATTAAATTTAGTTTAGGCGCTACATCATCATTATTATTATTATTATTGTTCAGTAGTTTTATTTTTATAACGTGCTTTCACTTCACTACCGAGCGCAGCTCTGTGCGCCTTGGGTATGTGCTGTGGTTTGCTGTGGTGCTCTTATGTTTACTGTATTGAAAGTGTTTTGCGTAGAATGTGTGCAGTACCCAGTAGTGCAATTTTCTGTATGTTATATATATTTGTAAGTCCTGGTATTTTTGTTATGTATTTGTCTGAATATTTTTTTATTATACCTAAGGCACCTACTATGATAGGAATTGTTTCTGTTTTTAGATTCCACATTCGAGTTATCTCTATTTCTAGGTCTTTGTATTTTGAAAGTTTTTCCATTTCTTTTAGAGAAACGTTGTCATCTGCTGGTATTGATACATCAATTAGAAAGCATTTTTTTATTATTATTATTATTATTATTATTATTATTATTATTATAATTATTATTATTATTATTATTATTATTATTATTATTATTATTATTATTATTATTATTATCAAGGAGGCGAGCTGGCAGAATTGTTAGAACACCGGGCAAAATGCTTAATTCAGCATTTCGTCCGTCCTTACGTTCTGAGTTGAAATGACGTCAGGGTCGACTCTGCTTGTCATCCTTTCGGGATCAATAAAATTAAGTACCAGTGAAATACTGACGTTGATGTAATCGACTAGCTTCCTCCCCCAAAATGTTAGGCCTTGTGCCTTTAGTAGAAAGGATTTTCATTATTGTTATATTTACAAACGCACTTTTGAACATGCTATGTCAGTCACGTTATAATCAATGTTTTCATCTTTTTGTCAATGCTTTTATTCTTTTATTCTTCTACTTATTTCAGTCATTTGACTGTGGCCATGCTGAAACACCGCCTTTTATGTACTAAAGTTTTATTTTAATTTGTTTAATAAGAACACCAAGAATCTCTTGGCTGATGTTCTGTGATTGTTTTTTGTCCAGTAAGGGGCAATATTTTACTTTCACAAAACGGCCGTTTAGTTTAAAGAGAAATACATATACAAGATGGCGTCTTTAACAACCATCATGGGAGAATAGTGGAGGAGAACTGTTCCTCTCACCAGCCCTCCCACAGTGACGAAGACTTTCACCCTCTTCCGTCACTCAATATCCTAGAAAGCTGCGATATAACGGCCGACAGAGGCGGCAGCGGCAACAACCAGAATAATAACCTAAATAATGTAGGAGCACGAAAAGCATGCAACGTTGCAGGAAAATCACCATCACCAGTAGTATCACGAACTTAAGCAACGGTAAAACAGTAGCAACAATAGCAATCCTACCACTGCCACCACTGGCAACAGCAAACCACAACCACTACAACAACAAACAGTATTTACACAAAAAAAGGAAACATAATGAACAAAAAACGCCGAGAACATGAACAACAACTACACCAGAGAATAAAGGCAATGACACCACCACTACTAACATCAATAACAACAACAAAACCAGCAAAAAATTTCATAACAACAAATTAAGAAGTTTTTCCGACGTGGCTAGCGCAAAAAAAAAAGAAATGCTTCCGCTAGCCCTGAATAGGGAATTGGTCCAAGCCAAAAAAAATATACATATATATTAAATTTGAGTGAGGAAGGCAGCGGTACTTGTGCCTCCAGAAATCATAGAAGAAATCATAAAAGAAATCATAGACGAATAGCTTATTAGAGATTATCTCTAAAAAATAAGCGAGCCGAACTGGCAACAATCAGTCAAGTGGAGAAGGCTCTGAAGAACATTACGGAAGATGTGATCTACAAGCAAAGAAGAAGGCAGTTTGCAAGCATAGGGGTCCTCTTCAAAAGTGAGGACTCGCGCAAAAGCATTCGGTGATTTCTCGTTGGAGTGAGGAATGAGTTCTATATCCGACGTACTTCTCGGAAATAACTGCCTGGCTAAGGATATCGGATGTTCCACTAGGCGTGAAAATCTGGTGGATTGTGGCCTGCGTTGTATTAGATGACTTGGAGCCGCTCCTAGAAGTTAAACGAAGCAGCAGAGAGAACTTGCCCGGGATAAACATAGATATTTTTCTTAATGTGAAACCCAAAAACATATAGCTGCTGGAGTCGAACTGCGTGTTATCGTAGAAGGTAGAAAGCCTAAATGCGACCACTGAGGGGGCACAAACCATTTTATAGGCTTCTACCCCCACCCTACCACAGAAATAGGAGGCTGGATGGTCGGTCCTTCAAGCTTTATCTTCATATGTCAGACTTGTTCGATGATAATTTTGTGGATGTCTATTGTGACTGGCAACAGAACGCAAGAATTCTAGTATTGTAATCCGTGGTGTGACAGCGTTGCTGAATAGAGGACTGGGCATGCCGTGGCTGTTGATACGCAGACATATGCTGAGGCTACGATAACTCCAGTGCCTCTTTAACAGTGAGCTGGGTGTTTTATAGTCAATCCATGCAGTAGAAAGATTTTTGCGTCGTTTGTGACAGTCGTCAAGCACCATTTTATTGATTTAGTCTTTACAACCATAAGAAACATGTTTACAAACCTTTTGTTCGCTGGGGAATATTTTGTTGCTCATCAGGAAGGCATATGTACATTCAGTAATTATGGATATTACAATTGTGTACATGATTGTAAGGCATGTAGTCGGTCGGTAGTTTTTGTGCTTTTTACTTGAGTCATTTTCTGGAAATAAGTTCCAGAAAGGGATATTCCTGGGGTCATGCATAATCCTATTGCAGAGATGAATCCAATGGCATCACGATTGTGTTCTTTGGGGTGACACCAAATCGATGTCGAGAACTTTTATACTTCCCTTCAGTGGTTTTAATAATTATATTAGTTTTCACAATTTTCCTTTTAGGCTTGTTCCGGAACATATTGTTATCCTTGAAGAAGTTTGCTCTTTTTTCGACCCTCCTTATCCATGTTGCTTTGGCTTGGGATAATTTGCTTGATTTTTTAAAAATTGCTTCATCAATTTCATTTATTCTATTTATGTTGTACTTTTTTTTAAGCTACATATCAAGATAGACAGCGCATGACCTCGCAGGTGGGGCCCAGTTAGAATTTTCTTCAGGTCGAGTAGCCCATCCCGCTCAAAAGGTCTCTGAATAAGGTTTTTTAAGGATGTTGAGCATCCACTCAGCACTGTGGTTGTATCAAACGTCTTGCCCCCAGATGTTATTCCAAAATTGGCGGGTTTCTTCTTCTTCAGGAGGTGTATTATCTTCTATATTTCCACCTAAGCCCTTAAAAAACTGCATCTGATTATTTGAGAATAACCGGTTTTGTTGGAACTGCGATATGCGACCAGTGTAGCGCTGCACCCTCAATGTTTTTGCCTGCTCTCGTTTTTTTTTAGGTTTTCGATGACAGCTTTGAGCCCTGTCTTTTTAATTTGAGGCTTCGTTTCAAGATATGCCTTTGCACTTTCTTTTCAGCTTTTCCATTGCACTTTTGATTACTCTTCTATGCGAATTATCATTATTATTATTAATGCGGCGAACTAGCGGAATCGTTAGAACGCTGGTAGAAATGCTTAGCGGTAATTTGCTCGTCGCTACGTTCTGATTTCTAATTTCGCAGAGGTCGACTTTCGGGTTAGTTAAATTAAGTACCAATGAAACACTGGGGTTGATGTAGTCGGCTAATTTCCTCGCCGCCTCCAAATTTCAGGCCTTGTGCTTATAATATTAATAATAGTCATTGTTGTTGTTGTTGTTGCTGCTGCTGCTGCTGCTGTTAAAGCGACGAGCTGACAGAATCGTTAGAACGCTGTACAAAATGCTTAGCGGTATTTCGTGTATACCGTGTATACTCTTTTACTTGTTTCAGTCATTTGACTGTGGCCATGCTGGAGCACCGCCTTTAGTCGAGCAAATCGAGCCCAGGACTTATTCTTTGTAAGCCTGGTACTTATTCTATTGGTCTCTTTTGCCGAACAGCTAAGTTACAGGGACGTAAACACACCAGCATCGGGGCCAGTCGATTAGATCGATCCCAGTACGCAACTGGGACTTAATTTATCGACCCCGAAAGAATGAAAGGCAAAGTCGACCTCGGCGGAATTTGAACTCAAAACGTAAAGACAGACGAAATACCGCTAAGCATTACGCCCGTCGTGCTAACGTTTCTGCCAGCTAGCCGACTTACATATGGATAATATTAAGAAATCAATAAGTAAATATAGAAACACATGCCTATATATCTGCATGTTTTTTATGTATGTATGTATGCATGTATGTATGTATGTATGTATGTATGTATGTATGTATGTATGTATGTATGTATGTATGTATGTATCCATGTATGTATGCATGTATGTATGTATATCAGGTCTTTCTTAAGCGCTACTGGTAACATATAACCCAATACAACCTGTTACATAGTCGGGTGGTCGGTGACTAAACTGGCAACCCCACCAAACGTGCTTGGTGAGGAGGGTGATTGTTGGATACCCTGCAGGACAAAAAGTGACACCCGTCAAAGGGCGGAAGAACTACACTGTAGTCAACGGCTATTCAACAACGAGTGTTTGTGGATAGGTGTGTGGAGCGTTTGATTGTGTGTGTGTATGTGTACATTTATTGTATATATTGTATTCCAAATTGTATGTATTGTGTTTTTATATTGTATATGTTGTATCTCAATTTTTATTCTTATTTTTACTCGATTGTATCTCAATTTTTAATTTTAATTTTATTTTTACCCTTTTTTTTCGTATGATAAATAGATAACGGGTGGATGGATCTCCTTTGTTTACTCAAGCTGTGGCGAAGACGGTCTATCTAGGAGAAGGTAACTCTAAATGTTAATACTTCACTGCTAACTTATTGTTGATCTTTGATTGGGCAAGGACTGGGAGAGGGACACTCTGATATAAAGCCTATGACTGCAAATGCATCCAATGATGTCGACTTGCTCTTCTTTTTGGATCATGCTTTGTAGCTTAGAGAGTGGGAATAGTTGCTGTGCAAACTTTTTCTTCACATTAAAAAGTGTTAAGCACAGGTATTGCTGGAAAGGAAAAAGAAATGGACATCTTGTATGTACATGGCTGGCCGAAGCTTAAAGAGGCACAATTAAACAATGAAAGTTGATATTGATGCTGAAGCAAATGGCAAAAAAGGCTCTGGAACATTTTGTTCTATGGGTGGCCCGGCAGGTGTCCCAAGGTATCACAGCCTGAGTTCGGTCGTCATCCTGAAACTGTGAGTAAATTTAGATTAAGATACAAGCCTATGAATATAGGATGTTGGAACGTTCGAACTTTAATAGACAATGATCGTCTGAAATCTTGTCCGGAAAGAAGATCTGTGCTTGTTGCAAAAGATATGGATGTTGTAGCATTAGCCGAAACAAGAATTCATGGAAAATGGAATTTTGTAGAGAAATCTGCTGGGTATCATTTATTTTGGAGCGGTAGAGATGAGACCTATAAGAAAGAATCAGGAGTGGGATTTTCAATCAAAACTACTTTGGTTTCAAAACTTGAGGAACTACCATGTCATTCCAATCGCTTGATGTCTTTAAGACTTCTGTTAAGAAAAGGTCACTTTGCAACACTCATAAGTAAATGCTAGACTACCGTGACCCGTTGGGTCACCGGGAAAGTCTGAGTTTTCCAATAACAGAGTTTTGTTTCATGAGTTCTTTTTCTTTTCCAGGTTATTTCACATGCTTTCAACCAGTGTGACATCGAAATCACGCGTAAACGACTCCCTTCCCCCAGAAAAGGACAGACCTGGCTGCTATTTTTTGCACGTAACAAGTATTTTGGGGTCCTTTATCGCAAATAGATTTTATGTGGTAGCAGGGCATGCTAAAAGTAGCAGCCAAATCTTTTGATGTGAGATACGTAGAATGCACCAAAAAAAAAAAACATGAAAAAAGTTATTTCACACCGCGGTTACGAATGGGTCTTTTACGAATATTTACCGTAATTTTAAAGTAATTTTCACTTTAAGATAGTTTTTAAATATGCCAAAAAGTTTTTGTCACTTGAAAATAATTTTTAAAAAAACATTCAAATATTGTCTTTAAAGAAAGCTAAAGTATAAATACATACTGTACAAACAACTTACATTCTTGAAATCACATTCACTTACAAATATTTCTAAATGATTAAAATATTGTGTCTAACAGAAGCGAAAATAGAAACATTTACTATAAAAAAACAAATCGTATTTCTTCGTTGTCAAATCACTGTCTAATCGAAAGGTTAGAATTTCTTCCCTTCAAGATGAAGTTATATTCGGAACATTTTCCCATTATACACCGTTTTGGGTATCTATACCCCCAAATCTCGAATACCTCAATAACTACTGTTCCGATTTACGCAAAACTATTTATAACGTTAGTATTAGCATTTCAGGGTAAACTTAATTCATAGTATTTTCCCATTCTGCGCCAGGTTGGCTGGGTAACATTGCAAGCAAGCAAGATTCAAACATACTTTTAATATATTATAGATGCTCCAACTATGAATTCATCAGAGGATGATAAATTCGCCTTCTATCTATCACTTGCAGAGATTATACGCAGCATCCCACCTGATGACGAAGTTGTCATTTTAGTTGATTTTAATGCTCACGTTGGTGCAGATTGGGAGACCTGGGGTGTCTTAGGAAGGCATGGGGTTGGGAGTTTCAACAGTAATGATTTACTACTATTACATAATGTTTCAACTAAAAAATAGGTATAAAACTACATGGACGCACCCTGGTTCTAACAAATGACATCTTATAGATTGCATCCTCAATAGGAAACGGGATACTAGGGATTTTGCTATTGTGCGAGTCATGTGCGGTGCAGAGTGCTGGACCGACCATAGGCTTTTGCATGCCAAGGTGAATTTTGTTGTCAAGCCTAAGGTTAGAGCAAACAATGACAAGTTACCTAAACCGATTAATGTCAATAAACATAAGATACCGTCAGTACACAATGACTTTGTGAGAGACATAAATAATTTGTCTTATGATGGAAGTTGGAAGTCATTCAATGAAAGAGTATATGAGGTTTGTAGTAACATTCTTGGCTTTGCTGTAAAAAAGCACGAAGATTGGTTTGATGATAATGATAAATAAATTAGTTTTATCCTAGAGGAGAAGCGAAAGGCATTCAACATGTTGCAAAATGTTGTCATGTCAGCTACATAGTAGCTACACATTTCAAGGCAGTAAAAGAAGCAGGAAAATTGGTGGATTGATAGATGCGATGAAATTCAAGAAGCTTCAAAACATTGTTTTATTCTCTCTTGGAAAAGGTTTATGGACCAGTTTCATTAACAGTTGCGTCACTTGGAGTAAGGATGGCACAGAATTATCAGCAAATCGTAAAGATATTGTTGGGACAAGAAAAGAGCATGAGCTGCTCAATAGGCTCATTGAAGTTGACCTCTCTTTTCTTGATAATATACCTGAGAGACCAACAAAACATCTTTTAGCAGAGGTTCCAAACCTGGTTGAAATAAAAGCGGCAATCGGGAAATTGAACAATAGAAGGACCCTGGTATGGATGGACTAGGTTCAGATGTATATAAATATAGTGGTGATCATCTCTGTACAACGTTGACGGATGTGATTCAGAAGGTTTGGCACAGGGAAGAGGTTCCTCCGGATTGGCGTGATGCGACTATGGAGATATATGAATCTGATAGTTATCGCGGCTTCTGTCTGTTAGTTGTTGTTGGAAAGGTCTTTTGTAGGATAATGCTGGACAGATTGCTTCTGCACATTGCTGATGAGGTGCTACAAGAAACGCAATGTGGGTTTAAAGATAATAGGAGTATTATGGATATGATATTTTCAGCTAGACAGTTTCAAAAGAAGTGCATCGAACAGGAGATGGATCTAACGAAGGCGTTTGATTCTGTTAATAGAGTTGCACTTTGGAAGATCCTGAAAAAACTAGGATGGCCTGAAAAATTTTGAGAATGTTTAGACAGTTTCATGACAAGATGGAAGTGAGTGTTAATGTTGGAGGTACCTTATCAGATCCAATTTCTGTAGAAAATGGTGTAACACAAGGTGATACTTCTGCTCCTACATTGTTTGCTATGTGTTTTTGCAATAATATTTCAAATAGCTTTTGATGATTGCATGGAAGGGATCTATATAAGATATAGGACAATGGGAAAACTGTTCAATCTCAAAAGACTCTGTGCCAAAACAAAAGTTTTGCATTCTCACCTCATTCTCATCTGTATGCAGATGATTGTGACTTGTTGGCACATTCCCAGAAAGATATGCAGTACATGCTGTACATGCTGAATGTGATTTCTACAGCATGTGCAGCATTGGGTCAAACGATCAATCTGAAAAAGTTGTTATAATGTGCCTGCCTGCTCCCTCTAAGATGTGGAACCTTTTATAACTGGTCGGAAACTGTATAGATTTATTTATTTAGGAATTACCTTGAGCACTGCTGGTCTTGATGATGAAATTTCATACAGAATCAGCAGGGCTAGTAGTGCTTTTGGTAGGCTTGATAGGCGTCTGTGGACAAGACGTAATATATTTACACAAATTAAAATTAAGGTATATAACACGTGCGTCCTGCCATCTTTGCTATATGGAAGCGAGACATGGGTTATTTACCGTAGGCATGTAGGCAACCATCAATACTGTCTGAGAAGAATTTGGGGAATGAACTGGAAAATAGCCATTAATAATGTGGAGGTGCTTGAGAGGAGTGGCAGTAGAAGTATAGAGTCAATGATTCTGCAAAGACGTTTGAGGTGGGGGAAGGGGCTCTGGTAAGGATGAGTAGTGAGAGACTTCCCAAACAGCTACTATATGGTGAGCTGGAAAACGGCAAGAGAGACTAGTGCATAAACCTAAACTAAGGTTTAAGGATTGCCTTAAAAATGCTCTAATACAGAAATAAATTTCAGTTGATGATTGGAAGAGGGACGCATAGGATCGGGATGGATGGCGGAAGACAGCGCACAGAGGTTGTTTGGAGCTTGAGAGGGAGAGAGTGAAGTATGAAAGTATTAGGAGGGGTGTTAGAGGGAGGGAATCTGTGGAGAGTTTGGAGTGTAACTTTTTGTACATGTGGTTTGTGAGAGGAGGTGTTTGAGTGTGCAGGCCAGGTCAGCCATCAAAAATCTCACAGGAATTGACCAATGATAAACAGCGATGTGACTATAATAATTCACAATAGAATATGTGTAAAATGTGGAAGAGTATGCCTCTCTGTTGGAGGTCAGAAAAGACATTTTAAGAGAGTGTATACGGTGGCACCTGTTTCTCCTGCCAGCCAGCCCAGCTGTGCAGTATGTAATAAAATGTGTAAAAGCTTGGCTGGGCTTAAACGTCATATAAGGGCATCACATGAAAACAATAGTGAATCATTACAGTAAGTCTTTTTTGGCAATGGCTTTTCTCTTGTAACGAGGGTGCAGCTTAGATATATGTATGTATATATGCATGTATATATGTATGTATGTATGTCATTATTCCGTTTATTTCACGATTTCTTACCAATAGAGAACCGTTTTCTAACCTAGATCCAAGGCTCTTTCATTGGAATTTCAACATCAACAACAGGGTATGTATGTATGTAGGAGAATATACAAATAATAACAACAGACGAGGACAGGTGGTGTAAATAACAAAAGTATATATTAGTATGACGCTCGGGAATACGGAAAGTCTTTGACGTTTCGAGCTACGCTCTTCATCAGAAAGAATACGGAGACAAGGAGAAAAACACGGAGAAAAAAAATTGAATTGTGTTCAGTCAACGGTCAATCATAATAATGTATGTATGTATGTATGCATGTATACATGTATGTATGTATGTATGAATGTATTATGTATGTGCACATTTGTATAATTTATGTATGTATTCTCATGCATATAGTTGCATGCTCATATATATTTAAACGATAGACTTCTGAAAAGTTTTACAGATTTTTACAGTTCCAGAGATGGATTGGATGTGTAATTTTCGAATTAGCTTTCTCTTTTCTGGTTTCTCAAGATTGGTATTTAGGCAGTGTATTACATATCCCAAGGCCCCAATAATTACAGTTATAAACCTGAACTTGTAATCTGGATAGAGTAACTACAGATTTCTCAATAGTTCAGCACAGATGTTATCTATTCGCTGATCTTCAGCTTTATGTTAACATCCGCTGGGCAGCTCACTCTCATACAGCCTACATCATCCAGTAACTGGCTGAAAATTTTCATGATCATGCCTCCCCGGCCTCCTAGCTCTCTTGAATTAAACCCCGCTGGAATTTTTATGTCTGAGGTGTCGTTGAGAGGGAGACCACAAGCATGCTCACAGTATCAAGGACTGGTTGATGTCTGACATTGGTGATGTTATGGCTAAAATTGGTTTTGAAAAATCACCAGATCAACGCAGTTAATCGTTTCAGAAGCCGTATCGTGGAAGTAAATCGAGGCTTATGGCGGTTTTGCAAAATAGCCATTTTGTTGCGTGTATGTAAGAACATGCGTATTAAATTGTATTAAAATATTTTGGTTTTCTAATAAATATTTTTGGTTTCCCTTAAATTAAAGTGTTATTCTCAAGTCGCCACCGCGCATTCATGCATTCATGTATTCATGCATAAATTCGTGGATGCAATATATGTTTATTAGCTCAGTAAATACGGACGCTTCATGAAATACCTGGTTTAATCTCACCGCATGACATCTTTAGTATGTGTTCTTTTTATTACAGTCTCTGCTTAACCATAGCCTCGTAAATTAATGATGGTAGGCGGAAACTGTATGAAACCCGTCCGATGGATTTTATTAGATATTCAAAGATTCGACTTTGTGACATTAGGTCACAATAGATCGACCAAAAATTACATAAAGTGTGTCTCTGTCTCAGGAATGCAGTTCACTTAATCAAACAAATGAATACTCATCGTCGAAACCGACGGAGAATCCGTCGTCAACTTTAAACATGGTAAACTAGATATGTATAGGCAGTACTTACACATAAAATAGTTAGCTGAAAAACGCATTTAAGCTACATTTTTAACTTTTGTATAAAGAGTTTTTCATATTTCTGTTTAGTAACTGCCCTCATTAGTAAAGCATCACTATGCAAAAGATCTTATAAATTTTTAGACACAAAAAGCAACAAAATGAAATTTAGAGATAAAACAAACACATATATGTGGTTATTCAAATAATTTTGCAGACCAAACTATAGAACAATACAGAAGTAAATTTAACACAATAAATACAATAGTATATTACAAGGACAAAAATCACCCTGGTTATAAAATATTTGGACACTTTATAAAAAATATCACCAAACAGAACACAGCGAGCATTATACCCAATTATAGTATTAATAATATATTACAAGTACCCAAAAATAAAATCCACGCTTCATCAATGAACTAGAAGCCTGTTTGTGCACTGAAAACAATTGAGACAAATACATAATTTACACACCTGGCTGCAAACATGAAACTTGAAAAGTTTGTTACTTTATATCAGTCCCACACCCTCATCAACTGATTGTGTATCTGTAAGGAGACATTATAATGCATAATGTTTCACAACACAAATCAAACCTGGTAATTATTGATAACGAAAGGGGTTTACTATAAAAGTATCAAAAACAAAAGAAGAAATTATTTTGGCTATGGAAATATTTTATAACAATAACCCAGTATTTGGATGATACAACTTGACAGTGGAGAGCATGGTCACACTATTTCAGAATTGTAGAAGGGAAATCTCTCTATGCCCCAAAAGTAAAACAAACATCGGTTTCAGAGATGATCCATGTGAAATAAATGCATCAGCCTTCCATTGATAACACAGGCTTACAACATTTTTTTTTGCTCTGAGCCAAGGATGTGAATAGGTGTTTTTTACTAATTTTGATGTGGTGATTTCAATTTTCAGTTACCTCTAGTTTTTTTCACATATCACATTTTAATTATATTGCATATAAATTCAAAATATAATGTGTTTATTTCATCTGTTACAAAGGGATATTGCAGAAAAAACAACATAGATACAGAACATAGATGGAACTAAATTACTTGAATAATACAATGCACACATAGATGAACAAGTCTTCCGAGAAGTCAAATGTAAGAAGAAAAACTTAACTGCATGGATTGATTGCCAAAAGGCATAACGTGCCACACTCATAGATCCAAGGATGCCTCAGTATATTTGGTATAGTAGAGAATGTTGTTCGGCTCTTACACAACAGTATGTGAAATGGAAAACTGAGCTAACATCAGGTCAAAATAAGTTAGGTGAGGTAAGCATAAGAAGTGCAATATTTCAATGTGATACACTCTCACCGATACTATTCGTAGTCGCTCATAACTTTGAGAGAAGGTTAAATTAAGCTACGAATTTAGAAGTGATGAGAAAATTAAAAAACTGTTTTTGAATGACCTGAAATTATTTGTCAATAGTGAGAAATCTTTAGATGTATTAGTCTAAACTGAGAGTTGTGAGTATCGACTGGTTTAGAAAAATGCTTTTTCTTTTTGCTCTGAACCAGGGATGTGAATAGATGTTTTTTTACTAATTTTGATGTGGTGATTTCAATTTTTTGAACAGTTTTGCTCTATCTCTAGTTTTTTTCTTCTTTTTTTCTTGCTTTCACATATCCCATTTTAATTATACAGCATATAAATTCAAAATATAATGTGTTTATTTCATTTGTTGCAAAGGGATATTACAGAAAAATAACAGCATAGATTCAAAACATTGATAGAATTAAATTACTTGGATAATACAATACACACAAATCATAGTACAGCAGGCAGAAATGAGTTTATGGACGATATTGTGTACTTTGCGTTCGGGGTGTCACGCAAGAGCATCCAGCAAAAGTCCTCCATCATGCTGGGGTTCCACTTGCCTTGGTGAAACTTTTCTCTATACTCATCCCGCACTGCTCTGAGCTTCAAAGAGAAATTGAAGAGGGAGTAGAGAAAGTGAATTTTGAGTGACATTCGGCATTTCATATCCTCATAAGAATGTAACAACTTCTGGATACACTCTTGGTAATCTAGTACCCGTGTGTTACCAAGGAAGCCATGGCAGACTGACTTAAATACTTCCCCATGCTCTCCGTTTCTTTAAGGTAAGAAGCTTCTCAAAGTCATTATCCTTCAGCACCTCTCGGATCTGAGGTCCACCGAAGATCCCCTACTTGAGCTTAGCAGAACTCATAGCTGGAAACAGAGTGCAAAAATGTTGGAAGATAGCACCATTTTTGTCCATGGCCTTAACAAAATTCTTCATTAAGCCAAGCTTGATATGAAGAGGAAGAAGAAGCACCTTGTGCATGTTCACCAGAGGATTTTCTTGCACACTGTGTTCACCAGACACGAAAGTGCTCCTAGATCCCCAGTCCTTCTGCTAGTAGTGCTTGGACACAGCTTGATTGTTCCAGAGACAGAGAAAGTAACAGTACTTTGTGAAGTTCACTTGCACGTCTATAAGGAGCCCAATGACCTTGAGGTCCCCGCAGAGACTCCGCTGGTACTGGTTGTACCTGACAGCTTCCAAAAGAGCTCCATATTGTCATACAACTACTTCAGATGAACCTGAGTAGGCAATAGGAATGCTGGGGTATTTATAACCATTGTGCAGGAGCACAGCCTTCAGACTTAGCTTGGAAGAGTCGATGAAAAGACAGCAGTCTGAGGGATTGTGTGGGAGGCCAAGGAAGGTATACAAGCCAGAGGCATTTGTGCAGTATCTCAACCTATTTTCCATATCGAAGAATGAAGTAGTCTTGGTTCTGTGTCCTGAAACTGGTGATCCTTACATCTGCTTGCATACTCATAAGGAGCCCAATGACTTGAGGTCTCCGCAGAGACTCCACTGGTACTGGTTGTACTTGACAGCTTCTAAAAAGAGCTCCATATTGTCATACGACTCCTTCAGATGGACCTGGTAAACTGGGAGAGTGGCTGCAGTTGCAACCGATGGTGCCTTTTCTGTTGAAACTCAAATCCTAAGTGGTGTCCCCCCAGGGAACTGTTCTGGGACCATTACTGTTCATAATAGCCCTCTTAAACATGCCCATGGTCACTCGGACAGCCACTATCACTAGCTATGCCGATGATACAAAATTATCACAGGCAATAAAAAAACACCTAGGTGACGTCGCAAGCTTACAGCGGGACCTGCATTCGATATACAAGTGGGCAGAAATAAACAACATGCAGTTGTTTAATGCGAGAAAATTTCAAGCACTGCACTATCAACTCACGAATGTACTACAGCCTGCATAGACAGGACCCGAAAGCACTACAATTCCAGAGTCACAGGCAATGAAAGGACTGGGAATTAGTATGTGCAATGATGCATCATTTTATATGCATATTACTGAGATGGCAGCAAAGTGCAGACAATTGGCAGGATGGATACTGAAGTCCTTCAAGACAAGAGACCAAGAAACAATGTTGACCCTGTGGAGAACCTTTGTTCTCAGCCGCCCGGACTACTGCACCCAGTTATGGTCACCACATAGTGCCAAACTAACAAGGAAGCTTGAAGCAGTCCAACGCCACTACACTAAAAAGATTAAAACAGTTCAGTGGATGAACAACAGGGAAAGGCTGAGAAAGCTGCACCTTTACTCCCTGGAGCGGAGGTGTGAGAGATATGCAATAATCTACATATGGAAAATTGTAGAAGGGCTAGTACCTGATTTCGGCATTGACCGTTATACAAATGCCCGAACTTTTCGCATTGCATTGTACCACTCCATCTAAATTCAGGATCAGGTACCGCAATAGTCTAGGGTTCAAAGGCTCACAACACTTCAGTACTCTGCTACAAAAATAAAGAAATCTGCATAAGGTGGAAGTAGATGTCTTCAAAACAGAACTAGACATCCTCCTCGCCACAATACCGGATTAATCAACAGCCCGACATGAGGTACAGACGAGGGCAGCGGAATCAAACTCTCTTAAACACCAAATCTACCTGGGAAAAAGGCACATACAGAAGTGGTGATGTGAAACACCCCAGACTGAGGAAACCAAAAAGACCACGTTGGTGCTCCAACATGACCGCAGCTGCATGGCTGAAACGAGTAAAAGAATAAAAGAATATGTATGTATGCATATATATATATATATATATATATATATATATATATAATTAACAAATATGGTAAAAATTCGATATTAATTAAT
>NC_068996.1:31412271-31414885 GCF_001194135.2 Octopus bimaculoides | reverse complement strand
ATTTATCTTCAGTACAGATTGCCGATATTTTTACAATCCAACAGAATCTCGTGCTAGTTGTCTTCAACTAGTGAAAGCGTGCACGTGATTCTATCCATTATAAAGATTAAAATTCAAAAGTCTTAGTTTTGGCGCGCTGAATCCGGAAATATATATATATATATATGTATATATATATACACACACACACACACACACACACACACACACACATATATATATATATATTTATATATATATATATATATTTCACGTTGCTCTGCGATCATTTCGATATCTGACATGTGGCACCCACTTGCACCTGTACAGGTAATGTTGATTTCATGAAGGGAGTGAACTTATTTCTACACAAACATTTGATCACTGTGAGTGTCGAACCTTCATACGTCTAACGATGGGAGAGTCCGTTATATATATTTACATGTGTAAATATGTGTGTATGTAGAAATATAAATATACATCTATGCATATAAATAAATATACATCTACATGTATAAATATAAATATACACATATACATATGAATATACATATATACATATATGCATGCACATACGCACACACACGCACGCACATGCACACGCGCGCACACATACACATACACACACAAATGGTTATTATATCAATAAGAAAAACACACAGGAAAACCATCAGTTAAAAGAAGCACGGTTGAAATTCATTGCCCACACCACCATCGGCAATATAATCGACTAATAATAATAATAAGTGAAATCGAACTAGCGCATGTGTTTCTTATTGGCATAATGAATCACCCAAGATATAATAAAAGTTGTTTTACACAATTTTTCATCTAGAATATTGCAAACCAAACCCAAAACGAAAAATGTGTCTAAACGTGTGTCTGTGAGTGTGTGTATATATATATATATATATATATATATATATATATATTATGAAAAACTCTAGAGAGATGTAGTAAAAACAGAAAGATACTTAAACTAGTCACTAATGTGAGGGGAAAATTCTATATTGATAATATATTTTTCCGAGTGTCATTTTCCAACACACCTCACCACTTCAATCTCTACATATTTTAACATGAAAACGATCGGTCCATTACATAACATTTAATTTCCCCACGTTAGCGGTTTCATAAGTTGTGAAACTTGTATCACGGAGATGTATAACATACTCATAGTGATTTTCGTCAATTTCGATCTAAATATTGGATTTGACGATGAGTTACATACACCTCAATGGGTATTTCTTGAGGAATTTCCAACTACCAAATGACAATTATTTTTTCATTTCCTACGCAGGCGTGACTGTGTGACAAGAAGCTTGCTTCCTAACCACATGGTTCCGGGTTCAGTCCTACTGCGTAGCACCTTGGGCAAATGCCTTCTACTATAGCCCCGGGCCAACCAAAGCCTTGTGAGTAGATCTAGCGGACGGAAACTATATGTGCGCGTGAGTGTTTGTGCGTCGTATATGTGTATGAGTGTTTGTGCGCGCGCGCGTTCACGTCTTTTTGTTTGTGTTTGACTCCCCACCACCGCTTGGCAACTGGTGTTGGTGTGTTTATGTCCCTGTAACTTAGCAGTTTGGAAAAAGAGATCGACAGGATAAGTACCAGGCTTTAAAAAATAAATCCTCGGGTCGATTTCTTTGACTAAAAACCTTTGAAATTCTGGATGGAAAGTTACACCTTCTTACCCTCTAAACTTTTGAATATTTTTACATATTTTGAACTTCGAGTGGCTGTGAATGAATAAGGTAATGTTTTAAAATTATACATATTTTTCATAAATATGGGTAATATAGTGCTGAAGAGAGTAACACGTGCCAAATTTATATTTAATTAAATTTTACTTTAATTTATTTAACTTGAACATGTAGTACACTATTAAGCCACTGTAAATTTTCGAATAAACTTTTATTCATCTCGCCTACTTTTTTGCAGCTATTTCGTATCAAGGCAAACCGTAGATGTTTATTCGAACATCTATTTTCAACATCTAAGGAAGTAGTTATTGCTGACTTCCCCTTTCTCTGTCTATATGCGCGCGCGTGTCTGTGTATGTGTATATATAGTAGAAATATTTCATTTTCTTTATGTACATGTGTGCGTGCGTATGCATGTGTGTGTGTTAATAATGGTCAGAAGAACGGAGATTTGCCACATGTATAATTTTATCCAAAATTCACCGTGGTTAGCTGGTATTTAAAGCCGATTTAAGAAGAAATACGAAACTACCAGGATTATATAACCCTTTGAAACCGTTTTTGGATATATATATTTTTTTTGTTTTATCGTCGCCCTTTCAAAGCTTAGGCAGGCTCATGGGCCCGGTTTCCGGTTTCTATGGCGTATGTGTTCCACCCAGCTAAACGGGACGCCACTGCATCGCAGCGTTACTCAAGAAACATGAAGAAAGAGTGAGAGAAACTTGGGGCGAAAGAGTACAACAGGGGTCGCTACCACCTCCTGTCGGAGACTCGTGGAGTTTTAGGTGTTTTCACTCAATAAAAACACACAACGCCCGGTCTGAGAATCGAAACTGTGATCCTCCGACCGCGAGTCCGCTGCCCTAACCACTGGGCCATTGCGCCTCCATACATATATATATATATATATATATATATATATATAT
>NC_068996.1:31409630-31411634 GCF_001194135.2 Octopus bimaculoides | reverse complement strand
TATACATATATACACACACATACATACATATATATACATACACATACACACATACATGCACATGTATACACAATTATATACACACACACACACACACACATATATATATATATATATATATATATATATATATATATACACACATATATACATCTAAATATACACATATATTTTTTTATATATAAAAATGCATTTACACAAATACGTACCCATAAAAATTCACAAATACACTCATATATGAATATATAAAGAAACTTATGCATAAATATATCTGTGCACAAAGATGTACATACATCCAATAAAGCATACGTATATATATATATATATATATTTATATATTTCTTATAAGTGATAGTAATAGGAGTAAAAATAAGGATAAAAATAAAAATAAAAATAAAAATAATAATACCTAATACATCAATGCACACAAAAATTTATACAAACACTTCCAGTTTATACAAAAACATGAAAATATATGCACACAGACACATACACATTCTCCCACAAATACACGTGTATATATAAAAACACTTATACACGTATACTCATACGCACATATATTTTTTGTATGTATTTGTTGTTACATGTATATATCAAGATTTAATATATGTTCTAATTTAGGTTAATAAATAACGAATGATTAGATAAATTTTGTGAATCGTGATCAATTTTAATCTTAATCTTCTAACATGTGAGGGAATTAATAACCTGTTTTACTAGAACTATTTGATGAACTCACATATTAAGGGTTAATATGATAGCTTTCTATAAAAACAATGATTGTTATTTAAATGCTGAAAATACATGTTTTTGCCAATGTTTACATCTGTAAGAATTTTCTATAAAGGTATTTACCAGGTAATTCTTTGAAAATAAAATAAAGTATAGCTCTGTAACACAAAGGGGACAAAATTTTCCACCCTTTTCATATGGCCTAGAAATAGAAAGAATTAGCCAGTCTAGTTTGAATTTAATGTTATTATTTTTAAGATCCCAAATTAGTTTGCTTAGGCTCGTGGTATTACGTTTGCTTCTATCTCTAAAGGATGAAAAATGGTTAGAAATTCTAGTGGATAAAGGTGTAGAGGAAGAACCTACGTAAAAGTAATTATTTTTGGGGGTACTAACTTGACATTGGTAGATAGTGTTTCTGAGTCTCACATTTTCACTTAAAAAACTGATTCTTTTGGAATTGACTTCTGAAATAATGATTTTGTTGTTGTGACTATAACTATTATGTATCGTGTTGTTATTATTGTTCCCTATATTATTATTAGTGTTAATATTGTTATTTTGGTAAGTGTTAATAATGTCTGGCTCAATGTTATTACTGTTGGAACTCTCTAATGGATGTAAAAGCCTCATATTATGTGCAGATATTATCTGTGAAATGTTCCTCATGTTCGAGAAACCGAATCTAACCCTGTGTGTGTTTATGACTTGGGAGTAATGAGAATGTTTTGGAAAGTTCTTATTTATAGCGTTTTGGTACTGGGATACCAAGTTTGACCTTACACTTTTGCTAAAAGGAAGAATTACCCAGACATTTTTATTAGGTTCTGGTTTAGAATATTTGCCAGTATTATTTATAAATAGTCCTAGTTTATTATTATCATTGAGACAGGGTTTAATCTGACGGTTTTTTCCTTTATTTCGTGAAAAATTGTTAAGCTGATTATTATCGTTACAGAATTTATGATGGAAGTTATAATTGTATTTTTTGTTATTGTTTAAATTAAAAAACTATGTCATTATTACTATTGGTATTATTATTATTACTATTATTACTCATATCGGTTTCGTAAGTAGAATATATAATTAACCTTTTCTCTGTAACCTGCTTTTAATAAAGCTAAATTGTAAAACTCCGCCTCCTTATTGAAGATGTTTTCGTTCGTAGATAGATTGGATAGTCTAAGTGAGATATTTTAAACTAAATTACTCGTTACTGAATTTGGATGATTGCTGGATTTACTGATATATTTTAGGTTAGTGGAGGGTTTG
>NC_068996.1:31406572-31407845 GCF_001194135.2 Octopus bimaculoides | reverse complement strand
GTGTGTGTGTGTGTGTGTGTGTGTGTGTGTGTGTGTGTGCGTGTGTGTGTGTGTGTGTGTGTGTGCGTGCGGTTCCGGCTTCAGTCCTAGAGCGTGGCACTTTGGATGATGCAACTGAGAGAAACTGAGCTGCATCACCTGCGGAGATACATCTGAACTGTGGGGAGCACTATAATTCCTTGTATAGTTTCCCACCAACAAGAGAGCGCTGCAGGATGTGTCGAAATGATTGTTATGATAAAGTTTCTAGTATACTATATCTTCCGTATCCATTGTTTCTACTATTATCAAAGTGCAGTAAAGAATTTCTAACGTAGATTCAGCCACGATTACACAACTACTGTGGATGGCGCCAGGTAGCCATTGGCAGTGATCGTGCTTTGTCGACATACTACTTGACACATACCCAAAATGCAGTTTAAATTTTGAATTTAAATCTAAACTTTAACTTTAGTTTATATATATGTACGCGCGTGTGTGTGTGTGTGTGTGTATGCGTGTGTCTGTGTCTGTGTCTGTGTGTCTGTGTGTCTGAGTGTGTTTCTGAGTTTTCATCCTATCACCTCTTGACAACCGTTGTTATTGTGTTTACGTCTCCACAACTTAGCGGTTCGGCAGATACTGGATGTAAAATATACTCCTGGCGTCGATTTGTTCGACTAAAAACCCTTCAAGGTGGTGCTCCAGTATGGTCGCAATCAAATGACTGAGACAAGTAAAAGTATAAAAGAAAAAGAATGAAAGAATATTTATTTATGTTTATGTATGTGCGTATTTATGTATGTATGTATGTATGTATGCATGTACAAACAATATATGAGTATATGCATATATATGTACGTGTATGTATATACGTTCATCCACATGTACATATAGATACATAACTGGGTACATGACGTGGCAAAAGAACAAGGTGCAACAAACAAGCAGGCCACATAGAAACATCCCCTTCATCAGCTGCGACCATTAAAACTCCGGCGTTTCGAAGAATTAAGGCAGTACGCATCGTTAAAATGGTTCTTCCCACGAACACAAATTAAATTGTTTTCGTGGAGGGTAGTGGCGGACGGAAAACAAGACAGGAAAACGAAGCGGTGAAATAAACAAACAAAAAGGCTGTACGGCCAGACGTGAAGTGTGTATGTCTCGAACGCTGTGAAACACGTACAGGAGGGGCAAAGAAGTACGTGCGAGCTTGGTGATTCCAAGAACGAATGTATGTATGTATGTATGTATGTATGTACGTATGTATGTACGTACGTATGTATGTATG
>NC_068996.1:31405743-31406562 GCF_001194135.2 Octopus bimaculoides | reverse complement strand
GTAGTGGCGGACGGAAAACAAGACAGGAAAACGAAGCGGTGAAATAAACAAACAAAAAGGCTGTACGGCCAGACGTGAAGTGTGTATGTCTCGAACGCTGTGAAACACGTACAGGAGGGGCAAAGAAGTACGTGCGAGCTTGGTGATTCCAAGAACGAATGTATGTATGTATGTATGTATGTATGTACGTATGTATGTACGTACGTATGTATGTATGTATATATGTATGTATGTATGTATGTATGCATGTATGCATGCATGCATGTATATATGTATGTATGTATGTATGTATGTATGTATGAAAAAATATTTGTATGCGTGTGTGAGCTTATATATATGAATGTCTCTATGGATCTTTCTGAAACTGGAAGCATGCTTGTGATTTTATTGGTGCATGAGCTTGAGCACTTTTACCCTACATTCACCCCAGAAAAGAACTGCTATTTGGAACCACGTAAACCACTGTCTAACACATACACAATCTTTCAAATGAACACACCACATCATGATACCTATTTGAACTTCAAATGAAAACTACTTCAGACAAAACTTTAATTCTTTCTGTTTATTTATTACAAACATTTACTACAATCTATTTTCAACTCTAACTTTAAAAAAAAAAAGAAAAAATTATCACAAAATGTTATTCAAAGATTCACATAACCGTTCGTCAGACAGTCGTCTTACGACCGTTTTTATCTACTTCGATATCTACTGCGTTTGGTATTCAAGTACTATTTTTGCCACATTGTTTTACAGTTACGTGCATAAATACATTGTGCATGTGAACATATATATATATATATATATATATATATA
>NC_068996.1:31401194-31404040 GCF_001194135.2 Octopus bimaculoides | reverse complement strand
ATACATACATACATATACATATATACAAGCATATATGCAGACATTTAACAAGTACTGCCACCATGTTTATTAGACGTGCTTCCACCATTCTGAAGCCATTATTCTTAACATAAAAATTCCTCTCCTCATCAGAAGACAAGAGTAGCTGTCTCGCGGCCAAAGAACACCTTTCTTGTGTCTCAAAAGCTTTCGCCTTGATGACATTATATTCTTGGCTCCGAAAAGAATACACATAATTCCCCAGGAGAGTTAATCACTCCTCTCGCACTCATCTAAATTAATCTAAGACAATCTTGTGGCTCTTTCTCTGAAGATTTCGTCAATTTCTTTTCTTTCGATTTTTCTTAATTTCGAACACAATGCATATTAGACGATCACTCGTATGTATATGCATGTACATACGTTATTTGGGTACAATTGTTTGCATATAATATGATACATAAAAATACACATGTACACCCATTCACTCACACGCACAAGCATATATATTCGTGGATGTACATATGTGTGTGTATGCGTGCGCGCGCACGTGTGGGAGCGTGTGGTTGTGTCACTGTGTGTGTGTTGTGCGTGTGTATGAATGTAAAAATATATATGCATGTGTCTGCGTTGAATCCAACGCACAAATTCACACATATTTATATAAATAGGCATACAAACACAGTCTTACATAGATATGTGTGTATGTGTGTGTGTGTCCTTATATATATATGCACACACACAGAGGCACACTTACACACACACACACACACACATATACATATATATATATGTGTGTGTGTGTGTGTGTGTGTGTGTGGCTATGTATTCATGTATACATGTATAACGGGAGAGACACATCGAATATAGAGTAAAACGAAGGGAGATGGAGTTATTAGCTAACAAATGAAAATAATGACAAAAATTTTCAGCATTCGTATGTATGTGTATATGTGTGTGTGCATGTGTGTGTGTGTATATGTGTGTGTATGGATGCATCTGCCTGTGTATATGTGAGTGTGTATGTATATATATATATATATATATATATATATATATATATATATAAGCAAATATATGTATACATTGCATATAAACTAGTACTCCGTCGGTTAGGCAGATGATTGTTCATCTTGATCCGATCAACAGAACAGCCAGTTCTTGAAATTTACGTGCCAGTTGCGAACCCCTCCATTAACACACGTAACCTGATCGTAGTTCTCAAGATGATTCAGCGTGCCATAGAGTGTGACACAGCTGGTCCATTGAAATACAGGTACTACTCAGTTTTACCAGCTGAATGAACTGGAGGAACATGAAATAAAGTGTCTTGTTCAAGGTCACAACGCAGTGCCGGGTATTGCACTTACGACCTTATGATTGTGAACCGAATACCTGAGCCACTAAGTCACGCGCTTTCATCACATATATATACATGCATATATACATACATTAAAGTAATAAAGTCAATGTCTGGTCATACAGTGACCAATGGTTTCGCATTCACCTAGGCCGTGGCTTCGTGGACGACTAATCAGACTCTAGTCCAAAGACAAATTTAACTCTTCACTTCTCGAAGGTGGGAAGATAGATAGATAGATAGATAGATAGATAGATAGATAGATAGATAGATAGATAGATAGATAGATAGATAGATAGATAATTGAATTTGTCATGTCTGTATGTCTATTACATAGGTTTCACCTACATTATATCATGGCTTGATATCCTCGTTGACGGTACGCAAATTATTAGCTCAGTTCAGTGAAACTACTGAACTTCTAATTCATATAAATAGATTGGCTACTAACCTAGAATTGGTGTGGTGATGTTGTCCCATCTGATATTAAAACAATGAGATTCGAAAATAGATAAAGGCTCTTCATCATTTTTCTTCAATTTTACCTGTTTATCTTTGACTTTATTTAATGGAGAGTCGGACCTGCTCAGTGATTAATATTTAATAGCTGCAGTATTATAACCACACCGTAATAATTTGCCTTATAAATGGTTTAAATTTGCCTTGTTTGTATATATATATATATATATATATATAAATATATAGTGATATCCGTTTATTTGTAAGGGCAGCTGATCATGGAAATGCAAATATTCAACATATCTGCTCGATTGTGAATTTCTCATATCTTAGTCTCGTTATTCTGAGTTGTTCTTAATTCTTGTAAAGTTGACTGTGTTTACGGGAATGGCTAATTTTTTGTTACGTTTGGTTTTCTTCATAGATTACCTAATTAGGCTTGGACAATGTTTCGATATAGGTGTCTAGTTTTGGGAGGTTCTGTGATACAATCATACACACACATATATATAAATAAAAATATACGATTATGTATGTGTGGGTGTATCATTCTGCATTATAAACGTAACCAATGCCATAGATATATGTAAACAGGGTAAATGTACTTATTTCTCCGTAGACTGAAAAAAAAAATGAACAGCCTTAATCAATTTTCGGACCTTTTTGGGGTATTATCAGAAGTGTCTAAATCAATTTGAGCAACCTCTGTGAAACAAGCAACGATTCCATTTATATACGTAATAAATCCTGCCAGTACAGAAAACCGGAGCTACTAATTTTCATACCGTAAGTGTAACTGTCACGCTATATGCACTTATCTACATTTGTCTCATCTCTACAGGTTGTTTACGGTCATCAGACAAACGAAACAACGCGTGGACTAACAACCAAGAGAGCAATCAGGATTTGGAACATACGGGTGCGTGGTAAGAAGCTTGCTTCCGAACCACATTGTTCTATATATATATATGGGAAGAGAGAGAGAAAGAGTTAGAGAGACATATACATATATATACATGTATATATATATATATATATATATATATAT
>NC_068996.1:31392551-31400907 GCF_001194135.2 Octopus bimaculoides | reverse complement strand
ATATATATATATATATATATATACGTAGTCTGATCAATAACTATCAGAACTTTTGCCATAATAATGAAGCTTAAGCACGCATAGAAAAGCCGCATGTCACAGATTGAACTTCAACGCTCCTGTGCATGCGCACTAAGTTTCAACGTTCTAGCTTACTAACAGAGTATTTGCATCAAATTTTGCCAAAAGCTTAGCAATTCCTGCTCAGAGGTATGCAAAGTTTTCAAAAACGTTTCATCGTTCTCGACGCAATCAAGGAGATCTTGTGCAACTGAAATCCGAGTGTCTTATTAGTCCGTTGAAAGCAGTTTTAGCACAAACTTGGGAGACACGCGTCTCATACCGAAATCTTCAGTGATAATGGACTGAACTGAACTGAACCGTAACCAATCTGCACATCCTCTGATAACTCGCGGATGGTGAACCGACGATTTCCCCTCACAGTTGCATGTATATATGTGATGTTTTTTCTCCCAGAACGCTTGTCAATATCGACATTTTTTCAGCCATCTTAGAAACGTCCGAATCACTTGTACACTTGTGTGCAGCTCATGAACTTCTCTCCGTACACTCTCTGCAACTTTGTGTAAGCCTCTTCGTGTTGAATGCTAAGATTACGTACGAGGAATAACACTATATAGCTAAGTTAAATTACCGTTAGAAACAAGAGCGCTAGTTTACAGGGAGCTGTTTAGGTAGAGAGGCTATGAACGCTATACTAAGAGTTTAAATTAGAAGAAGACATAATGAACCGCAGAAAATTCTTAAAATCAATAATAATGTTAATAAAAATTTTTTTTTGTAAGTGGAAGGAGAAAGGGAGAGAATCCAATGGATTTGTGTAAATAGTAAATTTTCATATTCGACTAATTACGTAAAAAAACGTTTAGAAGGAAGGAAATTAAAGATGGATAGTAAATATAAGTAACCATTAATGTTGTATCATATTAAGTTACGGTAATTAACCTAAATAAATGGCAATACAAGGTACAAAATTATAAAGTAATGAAATAATAAAGGAATACATAACGTAGGTAAATGTATATGCAAAAATACCTATTTGATGTAATATTATAACTCATAAACTAACGTATTATATCCCGCCAGAGAAAAACGTGCTTCTTATATATTACTATATAGCATAGAGAGTGAATATTGGACCTAGTATAGAAGAAAGTACGATTAGAAAGATATCTTAGAATATTCTAATAGATAAGGAAAGAAGTGAAATAAAGCTTGATTCGAGAAAGGTGAACGAAGGGGAATAAGCATGAAATTTATTATGCAAAATTACTTATGATAGCAAGAACTTTAGTATATATATAAAGATATGTGTGAACTATATAAATATGACTATATGTGGAATAAAAAAAGCGTGCAAACTTGAGGAGTAAAGAGAGTAGAGATTAACTTACAATGGGGGATAACCATTGATATTGTATCATATTAAGATACAGTAACTAATCCAAATAAATGGCAATATTGTAAATTAATAAAAGAATACGTATGTAATGAATACATATTTAAAGTTATATTGGAACACTTGTCTAACTAAAACTAAAATATAATATCCCGTCAGGAAAAACGTGCTACTTTGCATATTAATTGTAGCACAGAGGTATATTAATAGAAGTAGATGTAAAAGTAGGATAGAATATTGAGATAAAGTACGAGTATCGATATATCTTCAAAAAAATACTTATAGATAAAGAAATAAATGAATTAAACGTGGATTTAGGAGGATTTGGGGGAGATGAACGAAGAGTATTTTAGCATTAAATTTACTTTATAAACTTACTTACGATAACAAAATCGATAGTATATACGTAAATATACTTAAAACTCTATGAATATAACTTTACGGGGGTTAAACTAACTGTACTAAATTGAGAGGGAGAGAGAGTGGGATCAACTGGCGTTGGAGTTAGATATAATTGTTATTTTAGATAATATTATAATGTTATTATTGTTATTATTATTATTATTATTATTATAAATATAAAAAATAAATAAATTATTATTACTATTATTGTTATTATTATTAATATTATTATTAAGGAGATGGATATGTGATAATAACATTTTTATTACTATTAAAAATAAGTAAATTAATGAATGAATGGACAAACAATTAAAAAATTTTTTTAATTAAAAAAAATATAGAAAAAAACCTATGTGCAGTATGATGGACAAATTAAGAGATGTTGATGTCAATGAAAAATTTATGTTCCAGTGTGTACGATGCAGAGACGCTGGTTACAAAGGTGGGAAACAAAAATTACAAAGTTATAATTAACTAAAATATATATTTGAGTGTGATTATAAATCCAATGGATAAAAAAACTACAAAAATAGTTGATAAGAATGATAATAATAAGAGGACCATCAAGCAAGAAGGAAAAGTTGTAGGGATGGACCAAAAGGTTAAATGGAGGTAACTGGAGGAGATTTAAAACCTAAATTTAATAAAAATAAATACAAAGTGGGGTGATTGTACATACCACATGTAAAGTGGCCGTTAACTAGTAAGTATGTTGGTAGGTAAAAAAAGTAACTAAAATTAATAAAAAGGATGAAATTAATGAAACGAGCTGAAGGAGTGTTTCCTCCAATGCTGGCATCTGTATGCTCTCTGTGTTATCTGGTTCACTAAATTATTCTTGGAGAACAGAATATGGAATAGCTCCAAGTTACAGAGAGGACAAAAATCTTTACCCTTGTATTGAAGTAGCCAGTATTGACCATTCTACCCCTTAACCAGGTATAATATCCCAGTTTTCTGTGAGATTTTTGCTACCCTGGTAACTATTAGCATATTAACATATTTGCATTATCGAAGTTTTTCAACCAAGATATTAATATATACATAAAAAAAAAAATATTATTTGAAACCTCCTTTGATATGTGACATCTGGTCAGTGAGGGACTTTGATGCTGCTGCCCTGAACTTTGTTTCCTGCAGTGATGTAGGCTCGTCTGGAACCCTTGACAGGAAGAGATCCAGTTTTGATTTAAAGACACTTACATCCATACCATGCAGGTCTCTCAGGCATTTTAGAAGGATATTAAAGATCTGTGGGCCCTTGAAGCAGTATGTGGTCCTGTAGTTTGATGGTGGTGCTGGGAAATTTGGCACTATGCAGTGGTGCCCCGTTCGACTGTTTGAGTAACTTTCAATACCAAACTTCCCTTCGATATTCCAGATCTATATATCACTGCATATCTTTCCCGCATTTGTTTCAGGAAGAAGAGTTTTAATTCTTCCAGTCTTTCCCAGTAGCTGATACGTTGCATCAAGACGATTTTCTTAGTGTAGCTTCGAGTTCTACCGTGAATTTTATATTGTGTGCTGACCATAGTTGAGAGCTGTAGATCAAGCGGCTGAGAACGTGTGTGCTTCAAAGGACCATCAGTGTCTCCTTTTCTCTTATTCTGAAAGTCCGGAGGATCCATCCAACTAGCCATCTGCAGTTTACAACCAAATTGGTAATATGCACTTGAAAAGATGCATCATTGCTCATGTCAATTCTCAGGTCATGTACTGATTTTGATTCCGGGATTGCAGTTCCTCCTGGGCCAGTGTATCCGGTCTGCATGTCGTTCAGCTTTGGGTGCTGGTAGCGCAGGACTTGGAATTTTCCTGCTTTAAACTGCATGTTGTTGTCCTCAGCTCACCTATATATTACGTCCAACTCCCGTTGCAGATGTGTAATATTTCCAGGATTTTGTATTGTCTGAGAGACTTTTATGTCATCTGCATAGTTAGCAAAGGTGACTATCTGAGCAGCTGAGGGTATGCTTGAGAAGGCTACTAAGAATAGCAGTGGCGCTATGACAGTGCCCCGTGGAACACCACTTGCCATTTGCATTTCCCTGGAGATGATTCTACCTATGCCAAAATCACGCAGTTTGTGACATATCATACCATGGTCGAGTTTATTAAAGGCTTTTGCAAAGTCGAGATATATCACATCCACGTTTGAGTCATTTTGCATCTGTTTTAACACCCAGTCATAGTGTTGCAAGAGCTGTGTTAGACAGATTCTACTTGGTGATAATCTATGCTGGGTGTCAGTCAGCAAGTTATTTTTTTTCAAGGAACGCCATGATTAGTTTCTTACGGACTATTCGTTCCTCGACTTTGCTGATGTGTTATAGGCCTATAATTTTTAGCATCTGTTCTGCTTCTTCCCTAACGGATAGAGCATATTATCCCTTCTTTCAGTTTGTCTGAGAGCTTATCACTTGCAAGAAAGCTCTAAAAAAGAAGCTGCAGCGGTTTTACACGAGCTCGTTTACACGGTTTGAGAAAGACCGTTGGAAATACATCACGGCCAGCAGCTGAGTTTGTGTCAACCTCATCTATAGCCAGTGTTACATCTTCTTTAATGCTGATATACTCAATTTTCGTCTCTTTGGTAACAGGTAAAGTGGCAAATAATTCTGCTGTTTTGTTCACTTGCCTGTGTCCCAGAGGTGTAGAGAACACACATTGGAACTGTTTGTTTAGTATTTCAGTTATCCTCATGGGGTTTCCTGTGAGGGAGCCATCTTTTTGGAAGGGGAGGCCTATCTTGCAGCATACTTAGGCAAACTGAAAGAAAGCTTTGTGATTCGACTTGATATTTTCTGTAACCCAAGCTTCTTTATCTGCTTTCTCTTTTTCATGAGACTGACGCAGACGTTTCTCAATCTCCAATAGCCTTCTCTCCAGACGAGACTTCCTACCACTTTTGGGATGCCTGCTCAGGCGGTTCGCCATCCTTGTCGTCATCTCATAAGAATCTTCCTTTCCCCAGGGATCCTGTTTTTGTGTATGTTGGCCCAGCATTCTTTGAAAAATTTGTTACGTATGGCTTGTATAATGGACATAAAACATCTTATTTCATGTCAATGTCTGGTGTGGAGAGACATTTAGGCCAATTCTATTTGAGGATCTCTTTCTCACTCAAATTCCAATTTGCTTTATGAAAATTTAGTTTGGAGAGATTTATAGTGCTTCGTATAAGCTGTATGTCTGCAGGTGCTTTTGGTCCACAAATAGACAGTTCTATTATGTTGTGTTCCGAGACCAGTGTCGATGTCGTTTTAACATTATGGATAACGTCCATATTGTTTGCGAAGCAGAAATCCAATAATATACTGGTTGGTTGCAGCACAATTTGCTCCATGAAAGAAGCATTGGTAAGGTGGAACAGGGACTCCGCCTGTGCTTGCTGGTGACGTGTCATTTCTGGGAGCATCTGGTCCCCATGCCATCCTACACTGACGAAGTTCAAGTCACCCACTGAATTTGAATAAGACGGCAGAACCTAGGGTGTGAGGTCCTCCAGGATGTACACAGCAACTCCACCATAACTCCTGTCCTTTCTATCTGAGCGTATGGCAACATATTATGGTATGTGTAATCTGCATCCCCTATATCATGTCTAAGATGCGTTTCTACAAGCGTCATGCATAGAGCTTGTTTCTATGCCGCAAGATCTCTCAGGAATGAGATTTTAGTTTTACAATTGGCATGCAACAGCCCGCCTGTATTTAGAGGAAATATTTTTGTGACGTGTGTGTTGGTGTCAGTGGTGGCCACCCTATATCTGTTGATAGTGGTGGCCTTGTGTGGTGGCGAGTGTAGTTCCAAGTTTTTGTTTGAAGCCAGGTCAGCTGCCGGACAATCTTTTGTGCCATGCACAAAAAGGATTGCTGTTCAGTTGTTGCTCTTTTCACATCTAAATAAAGAAAGAAAGAGCAGGAGGAAAGAAATCTTGCACCTGTCATCACACACATACACAAATACACATACCAAAACAAACAAGTATACACACACACACACACACACACACACACACACACACACACACACACGCACACACACACACAAACATACACACATGTATACAGGGTTTGGACAAAATAAAGGAAACACCTAAAAATTTCAAACAAATTTATTTAAACATGGGGTAGGACCGACTTTGGCAGTAATTACAGCTAGAATTCTACGAAGTATGAACTTGTACAAAGTTTGAATTGTTTCCAAAGAAATCTTTGTCCATTCTTCAGTTAAAACAGTCTCCGGTTCTTGTAGTGATAATGGTGAGGGATATCGACTTCTTAGTTGTTTTTCTAAAATGCACCATAAATGTTCAATAATATTGGGATCTGGGAACTGTGGTGGCCAGATAAGATGTTCAACTTCGTGCCATTCAGTAACAACTTTACCTGTGTAAATTGATGCATTATCATCCTGAAAGATTGCGTTTCCCTCCGGAAACAGTTTCGCAAACATAGGATGAATTTGATCAGATAAAATGCTTAAATAGTCTTGACTAATAATTCTGCCATGAAAGGAAACCATTGGGCCGACGGATTTCCAAGATATAGGCCCCCAGATCGTCACAGATTCTCCTCCATGTTTAACAGTTGGAAGAAGGCAGTCTGGATCAATGCTTCTTTTGGCTGTCTCCACACGTATGCTCGACCGGTGGTCTGAAATAAGGTAAAGGATGACTCGTCCGAGGAAATAACATTCTTCCACTGCTATAGGGACCAATTCTTTAGGTTTTTACTCCACTCTAAACGCTTTGCAACGTTTGTTTTTTAAAGTAGCGGTCTTTTTTATTGCAGCCCTCCTGTGAAATCCGGCTTTGTGCAGCTCCCGGCGAATAGTTTTTGTGGAAATTGGGTTCTCGAGGTGGTCATTAAGCTCTGCAGTAATTTTGGGAGCTGTACTTTTGTGATCCTTTCTAACAATTCACATAAGAGTCCGACAGTCCCTATATGAAAGTTTTGGTGTTTTCCTTTTTCCCAGAGTTTTGTTTCGACGAGGAGGTTTTTCCTTCTTTCTCAAAGGCTGTCATTACTTTCGAGACAGTATTTCTTGATCCACCAAACATTTCGGCTGTTTTCATAACGCTAGCTCCTGTCTTACGAGCACCAACAATTTGACCTCTTTGAAAGTCCGATAGATCTGTCATTTTAACAGATGTATTAGTATAAAGATCGGGAAGGGAAAAAGTCTTTAACGTTTCGAGCCTATGCTCTTCCACAGAAAGGAACACAGAAAGGAACAATGAAAGAAACAAGGAGAGAAAAAAAGAATGTGTAGTGGCTAGCGATCTATGTGTATATATATATATATATATATATATATATATATATATATATGTATGTATGTATGTATGTATGTATGTATGTATGTACATATATATATGTATATATGTATATATATGTATATATGTATATATAGGATCTTATCGGCCTGGCTGCCAGCATAAATTCTGTTCGAATTGATTTCATATTCAGTGTAATGATACACTTTTATAGGCTAATTAATGACGTGAAAGTAATTTTCGTAATAAATCAATAAATAGAGTTATTAGCAATTAAAGTTTGAAAATTTTGGTAATTTTGAGTCAATCGTAAGCCACAGATACGTTCCTGCCTGTTTCGATAGTGATAAGTGGAATATGAGAACTATTTTGTCTCTCAACGTGCCTGTTGTTATAAGTAACAAGCGAATCCGAGCAGTCTTTGAAAAGTCTTTTATCTGCAAGGAAGCACATGCTGACAAATTTTTACGCTTGCGTTCTGTGTTCTGTGTGACTATGGCAGCAACCTCCGGTAACTTCACTTCTATTATGGAAACATTGAAAACCTAGGAGGATATTTTTAAAATTAAAACTGAAAGTAAAATGTTTCTTTTTTTAATACTTAAATGTTTGTTTTTAAGCATATTTTGTTCACTCTTATTTTCATATACAACTTATAAACATGTACATCTTATGGAACGTTGTTAAGATTTTGCCGGCAAATTTTTAAATTAATATAACCATTTATTTACATAAAAGAAAATTACTGGAGAACTTTCGTCTACTTCTCCCAGATCTTTCTGTTAAAAATTATGTGTTTATCGCATGTAACGTGTTGTTTATCGTATTTGCATTAGATGCATATTGAATGCTTAAATGTTTGTTTACTCGTTTCTTTTTTGTCATTGAGCATTGAAGTGATTGTGTTGCGTGCTAAAAATAAGGGCTAAATCAGATTTTTTTTAGAAAAATATTCTAAATTAACATAAACATTTGTCTACATGAAAGAAAATTACCGGATATATAACAGGTGTTGCTTACAGATATTGAGAACACGTGCTATTTTCAGGACGTTCACGACAAAATGTGCACTCACGCAAAAAATTACAGCTTCCAAATCCTGTTTTTTAAAACATTTTTCTGGAAAAAAATGAAGTAACTCCAGAAATTCAGTTTGGCCAAGTGTACTATTGTGCCAAATTTTAAAACTTTCGGTAAATTGAACTTATGAAATGCTAACAGCCAAACCGATAGGATCCTGTATATGTATA
>NC_068996.1:31391234-31392399 GCF_001194135.2 Octopus bimaculoides | reverse complement strand
TACATATATATATATATATATATATATATACTCACAGACGCACACACACACAAACACACACACACATACACATACATATATACGTACATACATTCATACATACATACATACATACATACATACATATGTATACAGGGTGTCCCAAAAGTCTCTGATGGGTTTCAATTTTTAATAACTTGCTTAACTTTACAAATGAATGCATGAAATTGTGATCCAATATAAAGGACACAATGGCAATTAATATGCACAAGTCACAGTTTGCAACACCAAAACATCACATATAAAAAGGACTTCGTTTAAATGCCATCGCTTAAATGATAGCCATTTTCGGCTTCGTCCACCCGTGCTCTTTCCAAAAATTGCACCATAACAAAATGAAGAGTTTCAGACCTCACTTCTCTGATTTATCTATTTAGGATTTACGTCAACAAACCGGAGATTCTGGGGTAACTGAAGGAGAACATCAATAGAGAAATCAAAGTAGTCGGATCTGAAACTCTTGAGGGTGTTATGGTGCAAGTTCTGAAAAGAGCACGGGCGTGCAAAGCCGAAAATGGCTATCATTTAAGCGATGTCATTTTTCTTATGTGATGTGGTGGTGTTGCAAAAGTTGACTCAGTCATTTTAATTTTCATTGAGATCTTTATATTGTATCAGAATTTCATGCTTTTATTTATAAAGTTAAAGAAGTTAGTAAAAATTGGAACCCATCATTGACTTTTGGGAGACCCTGCATGTATGTATGTATGTATGTATGTATGTATGTATGTATGTATGTATGTATGTATATTTATTTATATTAAGGGCATTACTATACATAAATGCTTCATGATAGAGGGACTCTTAAAGTCAAAACTACCATAATAAACACATTTTACCGAACGCGAGGGAATGCAACACTCCAAGCGAGCATTCCCTCACGTTCGGTACAATGTATTTATTATGGTAGTTTTAACTTTAAGAATCCCTCGTGGTGTGAGGTATTTATGTATTGTAATGCCCTTAATATAAATAAATATATTTAAAGGCAATAATTAATAATTTTTCCCATAAGAGGTTTTTCACGCTGACTACTTAATAAATTCCTATAAAGATTTTATCCTATTTTTAAATTATATACATACATACATACATACATATATATATATATATATATATATATATA
>NC_068996.1:31383032-31385532 GCF_001194135.2 Octopus bimaculoides | reverse complement strand
GGAGTCCCACAAGGCACTGTTAGGTCCACTCCGTTTCATAATTTATAATAACGACATCACAGACGTCATTAAATACAGTTGTATGCATATTTTCGCAGATGACTCTAAGTTACCGAAGGTTGTTGAATACTAGACAAATCATCAATCTGTTTAGCTGTTATCCAATGGGCAGAAAAACATAATATCCAGCTAAACGAGAAAAGATTCAACCTAGTCCACTTCGGTAAAGAGACTGCATTCCAACAATCATACACTCTTCCCTCGGCCGAAACCCTCGTAGCATCCAGCAATTCAATACTGCTAGAGACCTGGGTGTTACTGTTGGCAACAAAATAAGCTAGAGAGCTCACATAAACAGCAAAGGTGTCATGACTCGCAGGGCGTGCTTCCGGACCCTCAGGGCTTTCCGGTCTAGAGCCCCCCCCCCCTACCATTATCCTACTTGCCTCTACTTTTGCTTGCCCTCACCTTGAATACTGTTGTCCGCTGCGATCCCCCCACACGATACAGAATATTATGAAAATTGAAGCTTCCCAGAGATCAATCACCAAAAAATAAGTGACATGACAATCTTTGGTATTGAGATCAACTCAAAAAACTCAGACTTTACTCCCTCCAACGCCGCCGTGAGCGCTATATCATCTGTATAATGTGGAAAATATTCATCAACATTGCACAGATGATATAGGTATCATCTTTAAAATTCATCCAAGGCCTGATCTCCCGTGCCATCCGTCCACTGCAGAAATCATGCTCGTGTCGTATCACAACACTCCGACAGAACTATTTCACCTCAACCAGCCCTGCTCTCTTCAACATCGTGCCAGCCCACATACAGGAGGAAAGTGATTTCACGGCATTCAAACGGTTCCTCGATGATTATCTCCAACAAATACCAGACAAACCACCCATACCGTGATATGTCTCTGAAAGCAATAACTCTCTGCTCGAATGGGCTACGGTGCCCAAGAGCTGACTGTGTGTCTCTTCCAGGTGTTGCTATTAAATTAGACATGGCCTGGGCCAACTTCGGCCGAAACATATCTAAGTAATCAAAGTAATCTAAGTTTACATATATGCGTATAAATATATATATATATATATATATATATATATATATATATATATATATATACACCGACACACTGAGACACGGACACGGACACACACACATATGCCCATCTGTGTACCATACTTAATACAAATTCATCACGAAAAGCCTAATTAACTATTCTTCCAGAGATAATATCTCTTATGAACACATTGTATTTAGAAACACAAATATATCAGTAACAGATGAAATGTGGAGAGAATGTTATATGCTCGTTTATACGTTTGCCGGGCATTGGCAGTAGTGTATACATCCTACCAACCGTATGATAAAACAAAATCTGTCATCACTCATATAGGAAAACAATAATTGAGAAATCACCTGAGTTACAATTAGGTGGTCGGCTGAATGAAAATTCTTTATGTGCATCATAAGCAGTATCATATTTAGTGTATCGTACTTAATGCACATACATCTGTCGCGAGTTGTGTTGTTGTGTTTCTGTCATATTGGGAGTTGTATCAGTCATGGTATGAGATTAGGCGTATATTACAAAGCAAGCTTGCGAACATTTAACAATGGATTTTATTAATGGAAGTTTAAGCATGTATACATATATAAGTTATCAAATCTTCACTAAGTAGCGAGACTAGGAATTAGGATTCAATTTAATTGCATTTGTTCGGCCGTTAGTTAGATGAAAGATGAGAGACACCGTAACTTGTAATATTTACTTGGTTTGATAGGCGTGAGCTGAGGTATGTCCTGTTTCAAAATGTTATCAAAGTTCTGCCCGGGTCTGGTTTATGGTATGAGGTGAGATCTGTGTTCTCTTGGTAATCTTGAGCCTCTGCTCGGTAAGACGGGAGGTATATGTGAATCCTTCAGCTACCCTCAACACTCAGCGCTTAGATCTTCTCACAAAAGGAAAGCGCACGAATCTCAAGAACATTCGAGATAGTGTTTGCGACATAACTTCACGCTGATTGATTAATATATAGGATATTCACGTGAAACTCGAATTGTCCGGTTGTAGCTTATTCATGATAGCGAACTGAAATCTTTGAGGGAAATCATTTGTGTATAAATATTTAAGCACGTGCAAACACTCAAGTAGTACATGTACATTTATCTTGATGCACAAAGAGCCTATATACACACATGTAGCACACTACATATGCATATAAACAAACACGTATGCGACAACGTACGCACACACAAACACACATAAATACTCATATGTACACACACACACACACACACACACACACACACACACACACACGCATACACATATATACACACATGCACACATACATATATAGACATATACAAGCAAACTCTTAACTCGGAATTCAAGAGACCAAAAATTCAAAGAGTTCTTAACAAGTCTAATATAGATAACTTCAGAGTTAATAGTATTTTTTCTTAAAGATTTAATGTTTTACC
>NC_068996.1:31374271-31381564 GCF_001194135.2 Octopus bimaculoides | reverse complement strand
TATATATATGTATATATATATAGTAGATACTTAATAGCCACACAATTAAAATTATATATTCATGCCCCAACCCTACTCAATGTAAAGTCTATAGCAGTAAGGAACCGATGCCTGTGCACATACAAAGATAATTCTAAACGTCCTATATTGTTTACGAAGCACCAGTACCGACAAATTTTAACAAGGACAGGCAGAGACAAAACGTTATATAGGATCCCGGAAAAGAAAACTTAAATTTAGATCCACCTACCGGCTGTCTACCTAAAAACAATCTGAAAAGAGACATGCAACAACCATCCCGGCATTAATCTAAAGATTAAGGACAATAACATCAAATTGAAGATCCTTTCTATAATCAAGCATTCTATTAAAATTGAAGAAGATGTCCCGTTCGCTCGTTCGAAAAACTGAATCATAAAAAGAAAACATGGGAACCTCCAGAGATTGTATAAATACGAAGAACGTGGCTCAACATCTTCAAACAACCGTTATTCAAGGACCTTTTAAGCGGGATGAGCTACTCGACCTGAAGAGTATTCTAACTGGGCCCCGCCTACAAGGTCATGCGTTATTAATCTTGATATGAGATCACCATGTTACGCACATATGGTTATGATGCACGTGCCTGGTGTACCCTTATCAGACGGGTAGTCATGATGGGTATAATGGGCTTCGTATATTTTACCCAGGTGTCACTTTGATGCACTGCTATCTCACTCAAGAAGAAGAAGAAGAAGAAGAAGAAGAAGAAGAAGAAGAAGAAGAAGAAGAAGAAGAAGAAGAAGAAGAAGAAGAAGAAGAAGAAGAAGAAGAAGAAGAAGAACAACAACAACAACAACAACAACAACAACAAAAATAAGAACAAGAACAAGAACAAGAACAAGAAGAACAACAACAACAACAATGAAGTGCCGGATTGGTGTCTGGCGATGTTGAGTCTTTTTAATTGGTAGTGGTTCTCTTCCGCCTTGCAACACCTCCACAGATGGTACCTCAAAAAAACACCAGTGGTTATGTCATATCATCACTATAACCTACAATATGAGCGAAAATGTCAAATGAAATGTATTAAATAACGGCGTGAATGAGGTTGGAACTGATAACTATGAAGTATCCTTTTGCACAGCAAGATAATTCTTGGTCGTCAATCTAGCTACTGCAGACAAAAGAAAAGAGGAAAGTTCGACTAGAGCAGACTGAATGCAACTGTGCTGGAATGTTACATCCGAAGTGAACCTTGCAGATTTGGCTATATGGAGAGAATAAGAGAGATACGGTTCGAAAAGGGAATGTTTGATATAACCTGACAGAAATTGAGTGACCAAGTGAGACCAAAAATTAAGAAAGGCTGATTGATATATGTATAGTGGATGTCAATGACACTGAAACCAGAGACATGGAAGTTCAGTATTGTGAGGCTGCTGACTATGCACAAAGAATCAGAACAACTTTTCTTATGAAGAGTTCTTCATTGCTAGTAGATTACATGATATTATCAAGTCAGATGAAAGAAAAAGATTACCATCAAAAAAAAATATATAATGGAAAACCCAACAATCAAAAAGGCGCAGATAGTTAGTCATGTTTTGAACAAGATAACAAATAATGGTATTATAATGATCAACAACTTAATGTAAGCTGCAGCAGTGATAGTAACAGAAGGACTTGGAGTGAAAAATATCATAACTTTAAAAGAAAGAAAGAGTACCCAGGTAGAAAAGGCGATTGCAGGGACAGGTAAACCAGTTGCGAAAAGACCTCGCAGAATAGAGAGTCTGGGCAACAGGAATAAGATAAAAACTTAGATTCCCTGAAGCAATCCAAAGAATGTACTGACTGAAATAAAAAGGATATAGGAGAGTAATAGAAGAATTAAAACAAAAGATAAAAGCAAAAGCTGCCAAGATCAAGAGATACAACGATAGAATTGAACACTTTAGACAATATGAATTGTTCGAAACAGATCAAAGTAGATTTTGCAAGGAACTAAACGGAGATGTTACAGTAAATGGACCATCTAACATGGTAGACACAAAGCAATTCTGGGGAGACATTTGGACCCAAGAAGTGAAGCACAACGGTAATGCAGAGTGGTTAAAAATATAAAGACAAATAACGCAAGTTTGGCCAAAACAAAGGAACACAGAGATCACAGGAGAAAAGCTGAAATTTATCTTGAAAAGGATGTCAAACTGGAAATCTCCTGGACTATATTAGTCCAAGGAATTTGACTAATAAGTTTCTCTGCTCTTCATGATAAAATAAGCACGCAACTAAGCATTGATACAGGTGATGTCCCCGAATATATGACGAAAGGCAGGGCGGTGTTGATAGTGAAAGGTCAAAAGAAAGGAAATATAGCAAGTAACTACAGATATGGAAGTTGTTGACAGGTGTTATTACAAACGATACCTATAAATATCTTGAGAAGGGAGATCTATTGCCAAAAGACTGGAAAGGTTATAGAAAAGGCCTAAGGGCTCAAACAACCATAGTACATAGATGAACAAGTCTAAAACAAATATCAGTTTCAGAGATGATCCATGTGAAATAAATGCATCAGCCTTCCATTAATAACACTGGCTTACAAATTTTTTTTTTTTTTTTTTGCTCTGAGCCAAGAATGTGAATAAGCGTGTTTTTTTTTTTTTTTACTAATTTTGATGTGGTGATTTCAATTTTCTGAACAGTTTTGCTCTATCACCTCTAGTTTTTTCACATATCCCATTTTAATTATATTGCATATAAATTCAAAATATAATGTGTTTATTTCATCTGTTACAAAGGGATATTGCAGAAAAAACAACATAAATACAGAACATAGATGGAACTAAATTACTTGAATAATACAATGCACACATAGATGAACAAGTCTTCCGAGAAGTCAAATGTAAGAAGAAAAACTTAACAACTGCATGGATTGATTGCCAAAAGGCATAACGTGCCACACTCATAGATCCAAGGATGCCTCAGTATATTTGGTATAGTAGAGAATGTTGTTCGGCTCTTACACAACAGTATGTGAAATGGAAAACTGAGCTAACATCAGGTCAAAATAAGTTAGATGTGGTACTGGTTGTACTTGACAGCTTTCAAAAGAAGCTCCATATTGCCACACGATTCTTTCAGATGGATTGAGTTGGCAATGAGAATGCTGGGATATTTTTTCTTTGTGCAGGAGCACAGCCTGCAAACTTCGCAGGGAAGACTCTAGGAAAAGACGCTAGTCTGAGGAATTGTGTGAGAAACCAAGGAAGGTGAACAAGCTAGAAACATTTATTTGTACAATAGCACAACTTGTTTTCCATGTCGAAGAGTGAAGCAAAGTCCTGGTTCTGTGTCCTGAAGCTGGTGATCCTTACATTTGTCTTGACCAGGTTCCACTGCTTAAACCTGGATGCCAGGAGTTCTGACTGCTGCTTATATAGATACATATCACAGGCATGTCATTCAGGTCTTCCTGCATGATCCAGTGGGGCTCATTGCCACTTACTCCTGAATAAACAGAGACATTGTCTTTAGAAGAGATCGATTTGGCAGAATCTTCTGAAGGCACTTTTTCATCTAATGAAGCAAGAAGATCCTTATTTACTGAGAGTGTAGGGACGGAGAGATAATCTGAGTAGGAACAGGTCTCATAGCCGAGGGAAGGTTGAGATATCTGATCTTGTTTCCAGAAGAAGTATTGAAACCTGTTATATTTATTAGACAAAAATAACAATCATCTGCATGGCTTCGTGGCTCTCTCCAGACCATTGGGACAGCAAAGTTGAAGGCTGCTTTTTTGCCGATAAACTATGCAATTAATACGTTGTAGCAGGGTTTACAACAGCTATGTGAGCCCCAGGATTTGTCCTGATCTTCAATTTTACAGTCAAAATAATGTATGTAAGCAGTTTTCATATAATTGTTCGGCGCTGTGCAACTGTCGTGAAATCCCCCCACACTTAGCAGAATGAATTTGCCTTGTTGATGCATCCTTGGTGTTCTGAAGTTCCTGAAGCCATTGTAGAGATATGTATCGTCTGTATCACAAAATAAAATTGGAATACAAAATAAAAATTGATCATATATATGGTTACGTGAATTGTCGCAAAATCATAATAATGTATATCGCAAAAACTAGATGTGATGAGTGAAAACTGGTTTTATATCTGACATCAGCATCCCAAAATTAGGCTAGAGCAACTATTTTTTATGTTTGCCTCATTTTCTCTGTAAACTAGTGTAATGAGAGGGAAAGTCTTCAAGTAAGTCAGAAGAGATTAAACTCCCAGGTGAGTAAATACATGGTGGGGGGTGTCTAATACAATATTCTGATGCTTTCCCGAAATGAACTAAAGAAAAACTAAGAGCTATAGACTGTAAAACCAAAAGGATAATGACCATTATAGGCCATTACCTCCTGTAGACAGTGTTGATGTGTTATACTTATCATGAAAAGAAAGAGAGAGAGGACTGATAGAAGACTGAGCAGAGATGGCAGAACATGTTGTAGAAGAGCATGTGAGAAATAGTATAGAAAACATTGATTTCCGTAGCAGAAAAGAAAAGAAGGTCGTGAAGAGTGAAAAAGAATACAAGAAAAGAAGAAAACAAGAACAAGAAAGAAACGTCTGATGAAAAGAGTTCCACGGTCAGCATCTCAGGAATTTGCAACAGATATAGTTACAGAAGGGAGAACTCAAGAAAGAAACGAACGAGTTGATTATGACCACCCCAAACTACTCATTGCAGAATGTGTTACAAGAAGGATGAGGTCGTTTTGCACATAATATATACTTGTAGTTCTTTGGTTCAGAAAGAAGATAAACGCAGACACGATTGTGTAACCAAGATATTGCACTTGGATATATTACATCAAAAGGAGTTTTGAAGTAAGCTGAAAATTGTACCGATACCAACTGGAGAATGTGACAGAGAATGATCAGTTTAAAGTCTTGACGGGACTATACTATACAGGCTGACCATGAAACTCAAGCAAAACGTCCAGATATTAACATTTTGGATAGGTGTCAAAAGAGTGATCGTCATAGATGTGATTGCGCATGTTGATATGAAAGTAGCGGTTAAAGAACAGAAATAAAATAGGAAAATATTAAAACTTAGCAAGGGAAATAGGTACGTAGTGAAGGGATTCTGCAAAAGTAATCCCAGTTGTTATAGAAGTCCTAGGTATTCTTATCAATATACTTGTTAGTTTCCTTATTCATATCAAAGTAACTGTGTTAATAGAGGTATCTGTTCAATTAGGAAGAGCAAGGATTGTTCGAAAGATCCCTGATATCTAAGGAAATTGGTTGTGACCCGGTATCAGGGACATAGATTCTAAATATAAAATTTATTCATAACATATGATGATGATGATGATGATCATCATCATCATCATCATCATCATCATCATCATCATCATCATGAGGATATTATGGAAAGTCAAAATAACTTAGGATTTGGGAAAAGGATATAGTCAGATAAATCATCACCTTATGGATGATAGAAAGCTTTATGTGAAAGCTTTATGAGAAAATTGCGAAGCAGCTTGAAAGAGTGCGATAAATTGAAATACCAAATGAGCAAACAATGAAATCAGTTGAAGGCACTGGAATAACTATTTGTGAATTCTTGAGACAGACGAAATAAAACGAAGAGTTGAAGTAAATTACAAGTAGAGAGTATACAAGGAGAAGGAGAAAAAAATATACAATCAAGGTCGGATTCAAGAAATGTTATTAAAGCGATAAATTCAACGTCAGTACCGCTTATCAAAAAAACGTTGACTATGTATGGAGCTCGCCTCAGAAAGCCGATATCAACCGGAGATCAAGGTGGAACAGGTTCAACTTAGATTGAAAGCACAGAAAAAGCATGTGAAGGTAGTAAAGATAGAAAAAGGGATCAAGGGTGAAAAAGAAGAAAAGAACAAGAATGAAATCCAAAAAGAACATGTAAAATAGACCGACGAGAAACCTTTATATGGTCAGTTCTGAAAGCCACGGAGGATGTTTATGGAATAAAATCATGGACTTGGTTGAAAAAGGAGGAAATTGAAAAAAGAATCGGAGAGCCTTATTTTAACAACTCAAGATCGAACAAACAATTTGAAAGAATATGTGAAAGAGGAGAATTTGTCGGAAAAAATCTAGATTATGTGGAAGTTGGGATGAAACAGTGGTACACACTCCTACAAAATGTCTAAAGTTAGCACAGAGACGATATAAGAAATGAAGGCATGATCGAGTTGTAATATTTTTACACTGGTAACTTTGTCTGAAGTGCAGGTTTGAAGCAGGGTACGTGGCAAAATCATCAGATAGAAAGAGTACTTGAATCGGAGACATGCACAATTTTGTGGGAGTTTCCAATTTAAATGGATCTGAAGATAGAGAATAACACGCCAGATATTACGATAATAGACAAAGAAAAGCGAATTTGCTTATTGATTGATCCATTATGTCCGTTTGATTCCAGGATTATGAAGAAATCAGATGAAAAGTTTAAAAATAACGACTCCTTAAAATTTGAGATTGCATTGATTTGGAACATGAAATCTGTAAAGACTGGGCCTGTGATAATTGGTGTATTGGGGACTATGATTGAGTCTTAGAAAAATAAGTAAGTGAAAATGGGCTAAAATGGACTGTACTGATTCAACAGAAAGGTCGCCTCTAATGAACAGGGAAGGTCATCAGAAGGGTTTTGAGCACTTGATGGCTTACTAAAACTATGTGGATATCTAGGATTACCCCTCACCTACATAGGTAACCAGTTACCTACATAAATTCCACCAGGGAAAAGATCAAAACTAAGAATAAGATGTGAAAATACGCATAAGCAGTATTGAAGGGGTAGTCAATCAATCAATCTGTCTATCTGTCTACCTCCCTACCTAAGTAACTAACTATTTATCCACCTAACTACCAACTTACCTACCTATAGGTAGGTAAGCATCTATCTATCGATCGATCGCTCGATCTATCTATCTATCTATCTATTTATCTATCTATCTATCTATCTCTATCTATCTATCTATCTATCTCTATCTATCTATCTATCTATCTATCTATCTATCTATCTATCTATCTATCTATCTATCTATCTATCTATCTGGACGGACGGTAGACGTGTCGGCTCTGTAAGTTTTGCCTTTTTCATGTTTTAAAAAGTTTGTTTGTAAAATTTATTTTATATACAAAGTTGTACAACAACTTGTAGACTCTCTGGTGCAAGTTTTTTGCGACGGAAATCTGCCCTGTGTGGCACATTTCCAGGATATAAAAACCAATCTCGGCTTTC
>NC_068996.1:31365996-31366736 GCF_001194135.2 Octopus bimaculoides | reverse complement strand
GAAGGTAGAATGCTTCGATGCTACCTGTGTGGCATCGAAGGGCACCTCTAAAAAGATTGCCCAACAGCAACAGATAACAAAAAACAAGAAGGAAAAACAACCAAAAAAGGACCCCTACTACCCACACCACCACCAATACAAAGAACGAGCAAAAGGAGCAAAACAGAAGAATCCCACAAACCAAACCCACGTACACCAACAAATGCACCCGAAAAAACACAAACAACAACCACAAGAACTAAGGAAACAGTAAAAGCAAAAGACAATACAAAAACTAATTCCCCTTCTCCCACATCACATACGCTACAAGCAGATAATCAACAACCATCAACAACACACCCACTTCAACAAACAAACACACAAGCACATGACATGCTCTTACCCCCTTCCGATTCCTCAGAAGACTCGTCTGAGGACGAAAGTGGCAGTAGTGAGTGGCAAATAGCCCGAAAAGGGCGGAGGAAAAGGAGTAAAAAAAGAACCAAACCAAATGCAAACACCGACAAAGCAGGGAGATATACATCTCCCGAAACCATCATCTCCAAACATACCACAAACAACATCAACACCACAAGAACACATACAGAAAACATGCTCACAGCAATAGACACTACAAACACAGAATTAATGAACTACATAAATACAAAAACAAACATAACAAAAAACAACATCAAAACAAACAACCACCCATACACGACGCCACCTAATCATATAAAAATTTATCATATCACGCCAACATT
>NC_068996.1:31364057-31365183 GCF_001194135.2 Octopus bimaculoides | reverse complement strand
TGTGTGTGTGTGTGTGTGTGTGTGTGTGTGTGTGTGTGTTTGCGTTAATAAAAATATGTGCGAGAGTATCTAACCGGCCAATACACTCTTCTACTTTTGGTTACCCTGTCAGTATGAAAAGCACTGTTATTGGATAATGTTTTATGTTTATGTACGGCTGGTTTGGGTGTGGCAGAAGAGGAAGATGAGTGTTGTGGTAAGGGACCAGACTCGACGAAAGCCTACATGAGTCGATTAGTGCTGACAGTTTCCTGCCTTCACTGAATATTCAAATTCATATAATTTGGGATAGCTTTTAACACATGGTACCATAGTAATAACCTGCCTGCAAGAGCACTTAACTGCATCGTTGCGTACAAATACGTGAGTCCAGGTATTGATATTGGGTTGAACAAGAGTTAATCGTCTTGTTAGTAACGCAGTTAACTCTGCCACGTAATTTCGCAGCCAATGAACATTGTTGGTAGGATCATGTTGAATAGCTGTAGCCAATATCATTTGACCAGACAGTTTAAGTGCCGAACCATACAGTTATTCTGCCGGGGAGTAACCTAAGTCTTCTTTAACAGCGGTACATAAACGTAGTAACACAATCGACAGGGCTCCTAACCAGCTATCCGAATCGGAATGCCTTACTAAAGCTGCGGTATAAAGTTGTAGTTCGAATTCGACGGGTGCTTAGCAGGTTAGATAGGTCGGTAAAAAGACTGACGTCGAACTGATTGCCTCTGTCGGTCGTTATTGTCATATACCAGGAAACATATTTAAGAAAAAAAAAAAAAATATCTGTACTATATTTAGAATTTCTGTATGAATATGTCGATAACAGATCATAACACTACGAATTCATAAATTGTTATCACTACGGATATAGTTCAAAATTTTCTTAGAAGACGATACAACAAACAGAAATGATATACATAGAAAGGCTGGAGTGAAAGAAAGAAAATGACGGTTTTTAAAACAGTTATTTTTTCGTGATTTTATTCCCTATTTTCCTTAAAACATAACGTACAATGGTGTTAAGAAAAAGACGAGGCTGAACGTTTTGAACTCGTATTGTTGTAAGAAATCTGTCTATCTGTCTATCTATCTATCTATCTATCTATCATCATGGACGGACGGT
>NC_068996.1:31363219-31363957 GCF_001194135.2 Octopus bimaculoides | reverse complement strand
ATCTATCTATCTATCTATCTATCTATCTATCTATCTATCTATTTAGATACCTACCTATCCACCTACCTTCTTACATACGTACCTAGCACATTCTTATAATATAGATCTTCTCTCCCTCTTCCCCCCTCTCTCTCTTCCGTGTTTTCAAATTCTATTTTTTCACTGATTCAACTATTCGCATTTCTTTCCTCTTACTTTCTATATATATTTCAACATTAGAGTTATAAATTCCCTTGATGACATAAGTGTAATACAATGAAAAGTGACAGAAACATAATAATATTATTATAATAATACTTTCTACTATAGGCATAACGCCTGAAATTTGTGCAGGGAGAGATCTGATGGACTATATCGACCCCAAGAGGTTGAAAGGCAAGTAGAGCTCGGCGAAATTTGAGCTCAGAGCGTAAAGGTGGACAAAATGCTTAGCACCCTTTAGTTCAACATTCTAGCGATTCTACCAGCTCATAATAATAATAATAATAATAATAATAATAATAATAATAATAATAATAATAATAATAATAATAATAATAATAATAAAAGAGGGAGGCCGAGGACTTCTACAGCTGGCATTATCAATGAAGGTAGCCACAATTGGCCTAGACACCTATCTGAAAAACTCTGAGGACTGGATGCTAAAACTTGTCTTAAAACATGAAAGCAAGAAAGCATCTTACTCAGTAACAAAACAGGCAAAGCAATATCTAAGTGGGTTCCAATTGCAACAAATTC
>NC_068996.1:31352167-31360333 GCF_001194135.2 Octopus bimaculoides | reverse complement strand
GATATGTGCTTCTCTGATCATGAGCAGAAGTAGTGGGGAGCATCATAGCCATGTGTTGAGAGGAATTCTTTGGGGTTTGAATAATTCACTTTTGGAAACATGGGTGTTTTGCTCAACATCCTTAAACAAACCTAATTCAGGGACCTTTTGAGCGGAATGGGCTACTCGACCTGAAAAAAAATTCTGACTGCGCCCCACCTGCGAGGTCATACGCTGTTTATCTTGATATGAGATCACCATGTCGCGCACATATGGTTGTGATGCATGTGCCTGGTGTACCCTTATCAGACGGGTAGTCATGATGGGTATAATGGGCTTCGTATATTTTACCCCAGTGTCACTTTGATAGCATGCACTGCTCTCTCACTCAATAATAATAATAAAAGAAAAAATTGTATAGGCACACGCCAGACAAGGTCACGGAAAATGAGAAATCAACCGTACAATGGAGTATGCTAATACACACAGATAGAGAAATTAAGACCAATAGATCGGATATAGTTGTCAGAAACCATCGAAACTTTCAAAATACAAAGACTTGGAAATAGAGGTAACTCGAATGTGGAGTCTAAAAACAGAAACAATTCCTATCATAGTAAGCTCATAAGGTATGATAAAAATATTCAAATACATAGCAAAACACTAGGACTAACAAGTATATCTAGCATATAAAAAATAGCAGTACCAGGCGCCGCACACATCCTACGTATAACACTCTCAATACAGTAAAAATGCGAGCATCACAACAAACCACAGCAATACCCAAGCTACACAGAGCTGCGCTCGGTAGTGCAGTGAAAGCACGTCGTCTTGATAAATGTGCCAAAGCCACTTTCCAGAAAGGGAAACTGAAGACCTTACATTCAGTGGTGTTGGATATTGACTCAGTTATAAAAGAGCTCGAGCAGGAAGTAACTTACAAATATCTCGGACTAAATGAGGGCTCTGGCATTCAGCATGCTACTATGAAAGAGAAGATCAGGAAGAAGTTTTACAGGAGAGTTCGAGCAGTCCTAAAATCAGAGTTAAATGCACGTAACAAGGTGTTAGTTATAAATTCCTTAGCAGTTCTGGTTGTTATTTACAGTTTCAATGTGTTGAAATGGAATATGAGCGAAATAAGGGAGATTGACAGGAAAATCTGTAAGCTGCTGACTTGCTATAAGATGCACCACCCAAAGGCAGACGCAGATCGTCTTTACCTACCCAGAGCTCAAGGAGGTCAAGACTTGATCCAGTTTGATATCTCCTACAAAACCACCACGATTGTACTGGCAAAATATATTGAAACATCTAACAACTGGATGCTAAAGCTCGTTGAAAATCATGAAAGACCTAAGAAATTTCAGTCTGTTATGAAGGAAAGCAAAATATTTTCAAGTGAATTTATGCATAATATCCAGGCTGAACAGCATGAGTGTAGTGTAGCAACTGTAGTTGCAAGGGAGGTGAAATCAATAGCAAAGCAAAATGCGTTTGAACAATTGGTTGATAGGTGGGACATAAAAGAAATGGAGAAACTTTCAAAATACAAAGGCCTGGAAATAGAGGTAACTCGAATGTGGAATCTAAAAACAGAAACAATTTCTATCATAGTAGGCGCCTTAGGTATAATAAAAAAGTATTCAGACAAATACATAACACAAACACCAGGACTTTGCATTACTGGGCACTGCACACATCCTACGTAAAACACTTTCAATTCAGTAACCATAATAATAATAATAATAATAATAATAATAATAATAATAATAATAATAATAATAATAGAGGTAACTCGAATGTGGAATCTAGAAACATACAGAAAAATTGCACTACTAGGCACTGTACATATCCTACGCAAAACACTTTCAATACAGTAACCATAAGAACACTACAGCAAACCACAGCACATACCAAAGGCACACAGAGCTGTGCTGGGTAGTGAAGTGAAAGCACGTTATAAAAATAAAACTACAGAATAATAATAATGGGGGATCATCATAGCCATGTGTTCAGAAGATTTCTTTGAAGTTTGGATGATTCACCTCTGGAAACATGGGTGTTTCGTACAACGTCCTTAAACAACCCTTATTCACAAACCTTTTGAGCAGGATGGGCTACTCGGCCTAAAGAAAATTTTAACTGCCCCCATCCCTGCAAGGTGATGTGCTGTTAATTTTGATATGAGATCTCTACGTCGCACACATATGGTCGTGATACATGTGCCTGATGTATCCTTATCAGACGGGTAGTCAAGATGGGTATATTAGGCATCGTATAATTGTACCCCTGCTTGATGGCATGCACTGCTCTCGCACTCAATAATAATAATGATAATAATAATAATAATAATAATAATAATAATAATAATAATAATAATAATAATAATAATAATAATAATAATAATAATAATAATAATAATAATTGTTTTTAATATTGTTTTAAATTTTCTAACGCATACCATTACTACATATGTTACAGAACATAAATTATACAATTATTATAACAAAACATAATGCAATTTATAATGGAATATAATACATTATTGCGTTATAAACACATAGATTTACTCGCTTGTACCTGCGTTTGCATGTCTTTCTGTGAAAAGAAAAACCGCCACCAATGCTAAATCGTAATAGCAATATTATTAATGATGTTTACTTGCCTAAATATCAATGTTTTCTTTATTAATAATAGTAATAACAATAGTTACAACAATAATAATGATCACTATATCCCTAATTGCCACATAGAAGATGATGGTGGAAATTTCAATTACATATTGTGAAATAAATATAAGGTTTTAATAATATATACTGAAACAGCATTCTGAGTTCAAATCCTGCTACGGTGAACAGTACCCTTCATTTTTTCAAATCCGACAAAGAAAGTACCAGATGAACTGCGGGGGATGTTTTCCATGAGTTGAGCCCTAGGGTCGAATTAATCAACTTCCACACCTCCCTAAATTGTTGCCCTTGTGCCATAATTTTAAACTATTATTATCATTATTATTATTACAAATCATAATCAATATATCGTCAGTAACGACATGATCAGCAGCAGCAGCATCGGCAGTAACAGCAGCAACAGCAGCTCCACCACCACCATCAAATTCCTATTCTGATTATCATTGTCAACAGCATCATCACTATGATGATGATGATTATGATCATCGTCTTCCACTACCACCACCATCATCACTATCACCATCATCATCATCATCATCATCATCATCATCATCATCATATTCGTCATCATCAGCTTCACCATCATAGGCACCAGCAGCAGCAGCAGCAGAGACCAACATTACCATCTTCATAATTATCGTCTTCATGGAAAATAGCTTAGAGGATGATATAAGGAATGAACAAGCACAAGGAAAAACTACAACTAAAAAAGGAAAATGAATGTCAAAACTATAAAATTATACACTGTATAACTACGAAATATAATAATACTTTAAAATATGATAAAATATGAAATAATCAAATAAAATAAAATATTAAGCAAAAATATGTTGAAAAAATGTTAATGTAAAATAAATAGTCATATACAGAGTCAGCGTTTCCAAAAGCACTGATTTGACTAATTGTTCTTGATTATCGCCTAAACTACAAGAGAACGCTGTAGAATACCAATGGAAATTTGATAATCTCATCAAACTAATACAACTGCATAACAAGTTAATAGAATATGGTCGCTGGAAGAAATAATTTTTATAAATTGAATATTATTATTATTATTATTATTATTATTATTATTATTATTATTATTACTACTACTACTACTACTACTACTACTACTACTACTACTACTACAACTACTACTACTGCTACTGCTATTGTTACTACTACTACTCTTGATGTTGTCATCGAAGTTGTTGTTGATGATGGTGGTGGTGGTGGTGGTGGTGGTGCTTTTATTGTTCTTATTGTTTGTCGGTGACGGTGACGCACACATTTTTACACACATCTACTTAAAAGATATCTTTTTTTCGGTGATTACTTTATCAAGACAACAACTATTGTTATTATCATTATTATCATTATTATTATTGTTATTCTGAAAGACTCTCGGATAGTTCTTAATTACCGGTTATTTTTTACTTGAAAGCAGGCAATAACAACTCACCAAAGGTTTCAAGTAGTGCCTTCTCCTGTGGCTCAAAAAGACAATACTTTGCTTAGAATGCGAGCTGTACCCAACAATGGTGTCTTCTGGATCACTTCGAGCTTGACAACATCGCCAATATTCTTAATATGTTTTTCAAAGCTCTTGGAAACTGTTCCTAATGTTCCAATTACTACCGGTATCACCATCACTTTTCTCATGCTCCATAACTTATCTATCTAGTCCCGCAATGGCTGGTATTTCTCACACTTTTCTGTTTCCTTACATTTCACCCTCGAATCGCCTGGTATTGCAACATCTATTATCTTTGCTTCTTTCTCATCTTTATGGATGATCGCGATTTCTGGTCGTCTCGCCTCTATGACTTGATCGCATTGTATGTTAAAATTCCAGAGTATTTTGTAATGTTCGTTTGCCATTACTCCCTCTGGTTTGTGTCCATATTATTGTTCGGTTCTTCCGAGGTTTGCTTTACCGCACAACAGCTAGTGGACATATATGGCCACATTTTTGTATCTCCTTTTGCATTCGCGTTGTGCGAGCTTACGGCACTCACTAACAATATGGCTTATACTTTCTCCCTTCTCAGAGCACATCCTACACCGTGGTGAGTGAATGCTTTATCAATGTGATATTTGGAGTAGTTTGTTCTGAGAGCTTGTTCTATTATTGTTATTATTATTATTATTATTGTTATTATTATTATTATTATTATTATAATTATTATTATTATTATTATCATTGAGTGAGAGAACAGGGCATGCTATCAAAGTGACACTGGGGTAAAATATTCGAAGCCCATTATACCCATCATGACTACCCGTCTGATAAGGGTAATCAGGCACATGCATCACAACCAAATATGCGCGACATGTTGGTCTCATATCAAGATAAACAGCGCATGACCTTGCAGGTGGGGCCCAGTTAGAATTTTCTTCAGGTCGAGTAGCCCATCCCGCTCAAAAGATCCAAGAATATGGTTCGTTTAAGGATGTTGAGCAAAACACCCATGTTTCCAAAGGTGAATTATTCAAACCCCAAAGAATTCCTCTCAACACATGGCTATGATGCTCCCCCTCTACTTCTGCTCATAATCAGAGATTCACATATCGTCAGCCATCAAGGGACATGCTCAACTGGTCAAGGTCAAACAACTGACAAGCAAATCTGTGGTATTAAGCAGAATATTTGCTGTAGCCCATCTTTTATACCAAGACAAAACAATGTACATGATAACACTTCCAATCAATTAAGATCAGAAGCCATGAGAGCTACTGTCTGGTACTGCATCTGGGCATTTATTATTATTTTTATTTTTATTATTTTTATAATAATAATAATTATTATTATTATTATTATTATTATTATTATTATTATTATTATTATTATTATTATTATTATTATTATTATTATTATTATTATTATTATTATTCACCAACAAGAGCTCTTAACCCTTTTAGTGCCAAACACATTTCCATAGAAGTGAGTAAAAGATTTTGTACTCGAACATTTTCCTACTCTGAACATTTTGAGCAAAGATCCATTTTAGTTTGCTTATCAGTTGCTGGACTATATCCTCTTCTAAAGTAGCGAGGGGAAGTGATAGATATAACAATAGTGGGTGCAAATACGTTACAAAAACATTTGGAAGCAAGAAAAGGGATATCAATAGATGAAAAGAAAAAGAATTACAATAAGACAGTCATTTATAAACAGTCACAATTTGACAAATGAAGCGCGTATTTCTGTCTCATTAATAATAGTACTAACAACAGCTGCAAACTACAGAGAAGTATTTGGTATTCGTCAACTTCTTGCAACGGAACAGGTGAAAGAAATTTGGTACAAAGCACTGTACTTCCTTGCCCGGTGAATGCTTAAGAAAAACTGAAAATGAAGTTTACATACCTATAACCTTTTTAAAAAACCGTTGCGAAGCATCCATATTCTTCCGAAAGAGAAGTTAGAAAAAGACTTAGTCAATATGTAATACGATGTATGCACCATTGCCCGAGAAGAGCAAACGGAAGGGCATTCTTGGTTTGTAAGTTCGAGCACGGAGTGAGGACACAAAGAGACTGGTACATTACACCTCTCACAAACTGTTTTGGCAATGCATAGAGAAAAAAATATGAAGATCAATGCCAGAGATATCAGCTGCGATACTTAGTTTGTCATTATATGTGCTGCAGTTTTCCTGCGCCACGTTAGCGAAATTAGTGTGAAGCGCTTCATTACTTCATTGCAGCTGTGCCGGACGGGACATGTTTGCAAGACGGAGGGCAGCAGGCTCCCAAAGGTAATTTTCTGAACTGCATCAGGGCAGATTGAACCGTGGTAGCCAGAGGTTGCGATACTAAGATTTACTGAAAAGACCCTGTGACGCGATGAATGGCACCAATCGCTGAAGCTCATAATTCCAGCTGTTGAGGAGAAGTAGGGAGAATACGAAAGAGCACATGAGAAGCATCACTTCTCCGCTGCGTCAAGTAGCCTCACCTGCAACAGATGTTATCGCTATTGTGTATCAAGAGCTGACCTTGTAGCTCTCCATCGAGCCTGCCTGAGATGATTACTTAACAAAAACAGCCAATGTCGACTTACGATGGACAGCTGAAGAAGAAAATATATACATCTTGTTTACTTTATTATTTCATTTTTATATATATTTAATTTAAGCCCTTACACTGCTTACTAAGTATATATTGCTTTGCATATGTGTGTTTGCGTGAGCTTTGTTCACATACATCGCTTAAAGATACTAACCACACGTTTATATATTATCTTGAGGATAGTGTTCCTATTCGTCCTGACACCAGATTTCAAAAACTTATTCAAGTTGAATGGTCGGCTGTCTTGATTTGAAGATAACAGTATAGTTTACTACCGGTCGTTAAATGCCCATGAAAATTTCTCTCAGCGATAAATTCCAGCATATGCATTGAAAATGACGATTTCGCTGTTCCCTTTTCATTAGTATACATTACTTTAGCTGTCTTTGGTCGCCAAATTTAAAATCTGTATTCTAAGTTAACTTTTCTTGCTTCATTCTGTTTGATATAAATATTACCTTCCCTCCTACATTCATTTTATTTTTCGACAAAATACTTAACAGAGTAACGCCAAAAGGATTATAGAATTTAGGGTAATGTTATGTAATAAGCTATGTAACTGACTCGTATTTAGAATAAACCCTGTTCTTGAAACGCGAGTAGTAATGTTTTCATTTCTTTCTTCGATCTTGTTTACTGCATGTATATATTTGGTGGTTGTCTCCTACTTATGCACAGTCTGAGCACTTCTTGTACGTACACCTCAGATCTATCATGGCATCTGATTTGGATTTTTAAATCAGACAATGTTTTGAAAAGACACCCACATAAATTGCATATCTACTATGAACCAAGAGCAGCAGTTAAGTTTTCATCTTTTTGGATCTTAAAATGTGTTTTGAAACCTCCTTTGGATTTGCTGAATTTATGGCATATACGGCATTGAAAACTGTGCAGAGATATATAGACAGAGTAGTTGCTGGAGGTTCGTTTTTCATGCATCCGCAAATGAGATTTGAGCCCAGCAAAACAGAGACACTCTTTCACAAATTATACGCCAAAAAGGTCGTTGAGATTCATTTTCTCATTGGGCGTAGCATTTTTCTTTAAATTTCTTGAGTTTCGCATGGGTGATCTTGGTTTCTTCAAAAGCTTTCACTCTACTCCGCATTTTTGCTCGCCATCCAGCACGATCCGAAGCAAGGGTTTCTATGGCCTTTGGATCCATCCCAAGTGACTTTATGCTAATCATTGTACACAGCCTTGGTTTTTTTATCTCATTACAAAAAGTAAATCCTTATATTCACAAGCTGTCATATGACCTACGTTAGACCCCTTATTAGCATAATTACCGAACCTGGAGCTTAACTATGGTCTATTCATAGCACTTACTCAGCATTACCTGAAACCTCAGGCTCTAATTGACACCACTACCGCTCAAAACCCCCCATTTCTCGCTATATATTTATATACATATATATATACATATATATACATA
>NC_068996.1:31339108-31345588 GCF_001194135.2 Octopus bimaculoides | reverse complement strand
TTTACTTTACTTTATATTATACTCATTTATTGTGCTTTTAATTATTAATTTTTCTATATGTGATAGTGGATTTTCATCGATGAGTTCTTGAAAATTGGTTATTTTCCCTAAAACTATATATATTTTATATACACTTTATCTATAAGGCTCAATTTAATTTTAATTTTTTATAAATTGATTTTAATTGAGTTTTTTACCTGTAATTTTGGATTTTGTCCCTAATAATATTATTATATGTATATATATATATATGTATGTATATATATATATATTTACGTACGTATATACATACATACATACGTATATATATACATAAATATTTACATACGTACATGCATACATACATACATACATACATACATACATACATATATATATATATATATATATATATATATATATATATATATATATTTACGTACGTACATACATACATACATACATACATACATATATGTATGTGTGTGTGTGTGTGTATGTATATGTATTTATGTTTGTATGTATGCAGAGGGAGAGAGATTGAGAGGGAAGTGATCCGAATATTGCCTACATTCTGTCTTAAATTTTAATTAAAGCTTATGGTTTTCTCTCTCTTCTTTTATCAGAATTGATCACCAATTTGATGACTCTCCTCACACGGAGAGTAATTTTTTGATTAACATTGATGAAAACATATCTTCACCTATCTTGCCATATATTTTTATAGCATGGATTTTGTTGTTCCAGGGAGTTGTTTTCTATCTTTTTCAACTATTCATACAGAGTGTGTTCATCCATAGAAATATCCTATGGAATTGAGTAAGTTGCTCTATTGTTCTTCAGTTTCTATTTTAAGACTTATCTGATATAGTTCTTTCGAATATTTTTGATGTATTCCAAATGAAGTTTTCTCCGTTCATATATATATTTTAGCTACCCTAGATGTTTTAATTTAATTGTTTATTTCGAGTTTCGAGATTAGTATCAATTTAGATTCGGGAAATATACAGAACTGTCAAATTCCGTCTATATTTTATTAGACCATGAATCTTTACTGAGAGAATGCACGCTATCAGTAACTGGGCCTTCTCAAGAAAATTTACGTTGATTCGTTTGGAGTATTGTTTTGGCTCGAAACTAGCGAGAAAAGAAGCTAGCGAGTAAATTCTCTGGAATTTTTAGTTTAGTAAGTCTACGTCTTAGTATAAGTCTCCCCGCCCCTGGATGCACTATATATAAGTAGTACATATAAATTTAGGTACATCTAAAACAATTCTACTTGTCCTTCTTTGGTAGCCACGTCGATTTGATTACCAAGAGACTCACACTTAAATGTTGACCTTGTGCCAGTGGTTTAAATAGTAATTTTTTTCTACAACGCTAATAGCAATTACCCTTGTAGACTTTTTCCACTAGACACTAACCGAATGTTCAGGCTGAGCGTGAGCCACAACGATCTCTCCAGATTATGAGTAACTCAGACGTCATGGCTGATACCCTACCGTTTTTTAATGACTTATTTAAAAGGTACCACATGGAAGGATGATCTCTAAATATCTTATCCTATGTAGCTCGATATTTGTGTAGAGATCATTCCGGAAGGATAAATTTCTGGGAAAATAATTATGTAACTAATGTTATATGACGCCACAGTCAATATACTGACTTATTAGCTCTTAATTATATATCTGCATTATCTTTAAGACCACGGTATGTTATAAAAGACTTTTCGGTAATCAATTTGTGTCATACTTTTATATTTTCTTGTTTTTATCTATCTTCAGTAATTACCTGCTCTGCCATCCATATATCCGTTCTTTCGTTCTTTCTCATTTGATGCTTCCCGGAATGTACCAAAGAGATATATCATTAGTCAACAGATTAGTAGGCAGCATATTCTTGATTACAGATGTCAGTGTTTGATATATTATTGATGAGAAAGTTTTTCTAAATAATTTTACTGACCTCATTTATTTATTTATTTATTTATTTATTTATTTATTTGGTTGGTTGGTTGGTAGTATAGAGTGATTACAATGTCTGTTTTGTGTCTGATTTTGTTAATATTCCATTGAAGAGTATTGCTTAAGCATCACGTGAGCGTAAATATTTTGTCAAAAAGTTTATGATTTCATTCCTATTTGGAGATTTCTGTTCTATACAAAATTTCATCACAGACAATTTTACATCTTTTGTGATGGTTTCTGTTCTGATTCTGTTGTGTTTATTTTATTTTATTAATTTTCCGTTTTCCTTTTTGTTCTATTTCCACTTTTTCAATGTTCAGTGTTCTACTTTTTCAATGTTTCTCCAAAAGTAATATGATGGTATCAGTGTATTTGTTGAAGTTTTAGTATTGGTAAAAAATACTTGATTCTCTTACTTGTGAAACCGTACATCTTGTTTTATTTTTAGGAGCTCAACTCTTAGTTTATTCAGTTACAATACTACTTTGCTAATCTAACCTACTAACGGCGTTACCCTGCTGTCTTACTATACTATACCAAAGCCATGTTGCCTGAAATATACCCGCACATTATCATTTATTTTAGAATTGTATTTTATGATTATTTTGTTCAAACAGACAAGGGCCAAAGCCTTTCATTATTAGTTAAACCTCGCTACGGGGTAAAATAATTCTAAAGCGCAATTGATGGTTGGATTCATCCTTACCAAACAAACTCTCCCTAATTCCAATGAACTTTCATGGCGAAAAATATTATGCATATTGCTGAACACGTCCAGCTAGATTGAGGAATGTGTCACTATACGATTTCCATTCAATTTCATTTTACCTGTAAACAATGGTTTATATATAATTTTTAAAAAATTCACCTTGGCTTAAATTTCTTAGTTATGTATTGAGCTGTAAGATATAACAATACCGAAACGTGTCTACGAATGAAAGACAAAAGAAACAATAATGCAGAATGCTTTAAATAAATCTGAACCCACATATTGTTTTGCTGAGGAGGGATTTTTTTTGTTTAGCTTTCACTTTTCAATATCTTTAATTTTGTTCCATTCATTTCAAATTTTATGTAATGTTGTAGTTTTGGGTGCTATGGAACTTAAATTCATTTTTGTTCTACATTAATAAATTAAAAGTTAATAGCTTTTAAAGTTTGCAAATTTGGGGCATTTTAACGAAACGAAAGCCACAGACATATTGGTTCCTGTTTCCATGGTAACAAGCCAAGCTGTTGCCTGCTTAAAACTACTACAACCACTACGTACCTATATTCTGAACTTTCGTTTTTTTAAATTTTGCTTAAAAAATGTATTGTTTGTTAGTTTGCTTGTTTGTTTGTTTTTTCAAATTTACTAAATTGATGTAATTTTTCACGCTGAGTCTGATTTCGTTATTCATTTGTCCCATTTGTTCCAGAAAAATTTTAGAAAAATGTTCACTAAAAATGTTACTTATTGATTAACCCCAGATCATTCACTGGTTGGACTGACACTAACACCAACCCTAACTCTAAACCCTAATTCTAATCCTAACCCATAACTCAAACTTAAACTTTAACTCTAGCCCTAAACCATAACTTTGAACCTCAACCCTAATTCCAACCCTAAATTCCAACCCTAGACCCTTATTCTAACCCTAATCCTAAACCCCAACCCTAAACCCTATGACTAACCCTAAAACTCGTTTAATTTTCGCTATCAATTGTTTACATGAACTGAACTACAGTAGTATAACGTACAATTTGTTTTTTGTTTTTTTATTTTTTGTAATTTAACGTTTCGTTGGGGGGGTTGGGGGGGTTGGGGGGGTCAAGTTTTCGCAGAAAAAATATTTCATTGAACATTTTTTCCTTGTAATGTTGCCTGTTCCGACGTTTCACTTGACTTTATTAATTTAAACTTATTAAAACTTCAAAACCTCATACAACTTACGCCGTAGAAATATATTGCTTTCGTTTTGCTTAGTAAAAGTTATCACGCAGAAATTGCCTCCAGCTTTCAAATCCTGCTTTCCGAATGGGTAAAAATAATCAAACTTTAAATCTCGGAAACATTTTTCTAAAATTTTTCTGGGAGAAGTTAAAAACTGAATCAGACTCAGTGTGAAAAATTACATCAATATACCAAATTTGAAATTTTTCGCTTAGTTTTAAAATTTTAAAAAGTAGAAGCTGAACAGAAGAGATTCCAGAAGAGATTAATATAAATTGTGAGAGAATATATCCTTTTGATAACAACAACACACTAAGCATTATATGGATTCGAACCCTAATGTTTTACATTGGACAATAAACAATTTTACTTCCCCCACCACGTCAAAAAATAAAAAAGTAAACAAAAGAAAAATTAAGTATTCTGCTTGAAGGGAAAACAGTAAGGCGAAGGGAAGTGGCATGATATGGGAATGATAAAAAAAATTGTTACATTAATGAAAGGAAATATGTTGGGTTTTTATCATGCATTGTTGTTATTCGGTGATGTGTTTAGATGAGTTGGGCGCTTTGTATTTCTATTTGTATGTATATGGATTTATGCTGAGTTGTTCCTGCCTTTCTTTGTTTCCTAATGTTACAATCGTTACAGTATGTTGTCTTAAGCTGTAGTGGTGTAATATATGTCGATAACTGTGTTCTGCCATTTCGCCGTTGTATCGTTGGTCGTTTCGCCGTCGTATCTATGTTCCATATTGTGTGTTCCAGTTGCATGTCGCTGGTTGTCGTTATATGCAATATCATTAAGCATGCTCCAGGCAACGTAGGCAAAAAATTAATATTCCTTGTCCCAGTCACATTATTTCTGCTTACTTTCACGTATTTCATGGTATATTTATCATAGCTTTGTGATCAACATACTTGATGTCATACAACCGCATAGACCTATCAACTTATGGATAAATCTCTCTCTCTCTTTCTCTCTCTCTCTCTCTCTCTCTCTCTCTCTCTCTCCCTCTCGTGGATAGATAGATAGATAGATAGATAGATAGATAGATAGATAGATAGATAGATAGATAGATAGATAGATAGATAACTCATTATATTACATTTGTGAGACTACCATATATTAAGAACACTTTCCTAAAATATTTTCCGATATCCTTATTGCAATTAGTGTAACTACTTTCCCCGTTTCTGCATATAACTGGTCATCTCTAGCGAACTGAGATGAACACAGTTCGCCGAGGAAGTCTAACGAGCCAAAAACATCTCCATTGCTGCTAATGGTTGGCTTTAATGACCAGATACACTCTTAACTATATTGTCTTCATTTTCCAAAGATTAGCTGATATCATCGAAGTAATTTCAATTACTTGCTATTTCTAGATTTCTAGACATCCCTAAATGATATCTTTATCTTTCACTTGCAAGAGCAATCGATGTTCTGCAACTCACTATACTTTATATGTTGCACCCTTGTTACGTGTTTCTCTATTTGGTTATCCGTTGGTCTTTCTATCTTAATTACTAGTTTATTACGGAATGTACTCAGATGTCTGCAGTTGCTTACCATCAGTACAATTTTATTGGTGGTATTTCAACTATAGCATTTTGAAGGGATTAACGGCGGTAAAAATCGATGACGTTCTTTGGAGGACTGTTGGCGTGTAGGAATATGAACTGAACAATCTTTCCCTCAGAATTTAGCCCATCGTCTATGGACATCTTCAAGAAATTCTATCGTTGCACTACAACGAAATAGGAGTGATGGTACGGGATTAAACTTGTCAGACAAGAAGTACCGGCAGTTAGGCCTATCCAAAATGCAATTCGAAAGTCGAAACATTTCTGCTCAGATACGCTGTGTCTGTGCACCATTGACTTGTAAAATGATTTGGAGCAACTGTTGTCATATGTAGGTGGGACTTGGCTATCAGCTATCAGTGAAGTATACGAAAAGGATCTTCTCTCTGCTTTCAGCGCAGTATACCAAAAGGATCTTGTCTTTCCTTTCCTTCGTGTATGCTGTACCCTATCTAGTTCTTTATTTCTAGGAATTTGTATGTCTGGGTTTGGTGTAGTCCTCTTATATCCTTTTTCTTTTTCTTTTTTGATTAGTTACATATATCATTTCATTTAGCCAAATCATATTGATATTTGCCTCTAGATTATGTCTTTGATAGCCAAATTTAAGGTTTTTTTATTGTTTTTGCTGTCTTAAGTCTAGCTTTGGTAGTGTACATTCGGTTTCTCACTAAATTCTTCTATGCCTTTTCATTCTTCGTTTATACTCACTTTTAGGGTATCATGATTAGGGTTTATTATTATTATTATTATTATTATTATTATTATTATTATTATTCAGTAGTTTTATTTTTATAGTGTGCTTTCACTTCACTACCGAGCGCAGCTCTGTGCCTTGGGTATGTGCTGTGGTTTGCTGTGATGCTTTTATGGTTACTGTATTGAAAGTGTTTTGCGTAGGATGTGTGCAGTGCCCAGTAGTGCAATTTTCTGTATGTTATATATATTTGTAAGTCCTGGTGTTTTTGCTATGCATTTGTCTGAATATTATTTTTATTATACCTAAGGCGCC
>NC_068996.1:31330330-31337313 GCF_001194135.2 Octopus bimaculoides | reverse complement strand
TATTATTATTATTATTATTATTATTATTATTATTATCATTATTATTATTATTATTATTATTATTATCTTTATTATTATTATTATTATTATTATTATTATTATTATTATTATTATTATTATCATTATTATTATTATTATTATTATTATTATCATTATTATTATTATTATTATTATTATTATTATCATTATTATTATATAACTTTTCAATATTCGGTAGATTGAGACAAATTTCTACTTCATCACCTGCTACATACACCTCCGTATTTCTGGGGTGTGTGCAAGCATTGTGTGTTCTTTTCTGCTGTTAGGAGCGTGCATACTCTTCACGGTACTGTATTAATTTTTTTTCATCTTGAGGTTTGGTGCAGTTTTTTTATGTTACTGCTTGTATTATGTGTTGAGTGTGTTTGCTATCTGAATTACTGGTAGGAGTTTATTTCACTGGGAAATTGCAGTATAGAGTGTGTCTTGTGTTTGTCGGTTGTCTTATTTAGGTTGTATTATTGGATTGATAGTGTCTTGCGTAGGATGTGAGTTGTTCCCAGCAGGGATATGTTTTTGGACAGTGTATTGTTGAGGATCCAAGTATAGCTTCTATGTTTTTGTTTAAATGTTCTTTTATCATGCCTAATGCTCCGACTATCATTGGTAATGTTTTTATCTTTATGCTCCACATTTTGAATACTTTAATTTCGAGATCTTTGTACTTTGACAATTTTTCCAATTCTTTTTTGACAATATTTTGATCTGAAGGGACTGAAATGTTTGTCAGTAAGCAGGTGTTTTTACCCCAATCATTGACTATTATATGTGGGCGATTAGCTTTTATTTCCTGGTCGGTTTGAACGGGCATATCCCAGATGATTGTGGCCTGGTCGTTATCTTGTACCTTTATTGGCACATGCTTATACAGTTTTGATGTAATGTTGGCATATTGTCCAATGGATATAATTGCTTGCTCTCTCGTGTTTGTATATAGATATTCAGACTTGGCAAGAACTGGGCAGCCCGAGATGAAGTTGTCAGCTGTCTCATTGTGCTGATTGCACATTCTGCATTTGGTGATCAGGCCTGTTTTGTGTATTTTGTTTTTATAATTGTTTGTAGTCAGGCATTGTTCTTGTGCAGCGAGAATCAGTCCTTCAGTTTCAGTTTTTGGTCCAGAGCTTTTGGGTTATTGTTCGCTTGTACTGGGACTTACCTCCTCTCTATCAAGTCTTGCAGATTATTGGCCATAAAGTGATTTTTTTTCTCTCTATTTCTACTTCAGTATCTTTTATAATTCGGTTTTCATATTTTTTTGTTTTTTGTTTCTTTGACTATTTCTGCTATGTTGTCATCTGAGGTTAGTGTATCAGTGTAGTTTGTTTCTACTTTGTATTTTTCACCTCCTTGTGCAAAGAGAAACACGTTTTCTTTTTCTCGTGTTGCTTTATTACATGCAGTAGTCTTCCACTCTTTGTGCCTAAGTACTTTCTTAGTCCAACTGTTGTTATTTTATAGTAATTCTCTATCTCTATCAGGCCACGGCCTCCTTCTGAGTGGGGTAGATATATTTTATCTGCGTCTGCTTTGGGGTGGTGACTTCGGTACGCTGTTAGTAGTTTTCAGGTTTTTCTCTCTAGGTTTCTCAATTCACTGATCTTCCAGTTTATTATATTAAATCTGTAACTTATGATTGGTATGGCTAGCATGTTTAACCCCATTATCTTATTTTTAGCATTAAGTTCAGTGTTTAATATTAGTCTAACTTTTCTGCAATACTCTCTTCTAATTTTCTCTTTCGTTTCTGTGTGTTGTATTTTAGCTGTTTCCTCTATTCCTAGATATTTGTATGGGCGGTTGTGGTCTAATTTTCTAATTTCTGTGTCTATGTTGAGTGCAGTGTTTTCAGTGCTGAATAATTTGCCTTCTTCTCACTGTGACTCTGGCACACTTGTCCAGCTCCATGCTTATTCCGATGTCATTGCTGAAACTCTGTACAGTTTTGATAATGTTTCGGTTCCATGGTGCTTTTAGCGTCACCCATATACAGCTTATTTTTCTTGTTCATAGCACCTGTAACCCATAGTGGTTACGTTACCGGATCAGGCAGAAAAGCAGAGGTAACACTGAGTCTCCATGGAAAATCCCTCTTCTTATGGGTAAAGGGTAGGTTTTAATGACATGTGAGTCAGTTTTCAATATTATACTGGTTTTCCAGTATGCCTTTGCGTGTTTAATATATTTTAATAGTGTTGGAGCTACCTTATTTGTGTGAAGAGATTCCAAATTCCATGAGTGTGGAACACTGTCGAATGCTTTCTGGTGATCAATCTAAGTCATGTTCAGGTTTATCTTTCTCCTCTTAAATTCCTCTATAACGGCTCGGTTTACTAGAAGTTTCTCATTACAGCCATACATACCTCTCCGGCACCCCTTTTGTTTTTCTGGTAAAACAGTGTTGTTTTCGATGTGGTTTACAAGCCGGTTATAGATGATTGATGTTAGGGTTTTGGAAAATGCTGATAGGCATGTTATTGCTCTGTATTTTGTGGGTGTACGGTGTCTTTATTTTTGAGAATTAGGGTGGTTTATCCTTCTAACATCCAGTTTGGTGTCGATTCTGACTCACCAATTAACTGAATACTGCCGCTAAGTGGTTATGGATATTGGTGAGGTGTTTCAACTAGAAGTTGGAGACCTTGTCTATCCCTGGAGTTTTCCAGTTGTTGGTACTCATCAGTGTGCCCATGATCTTTTGGCTTGTGATGGTGGGCCAAATATGTTGTTCTATTGTGCTCTTCCTTTCTTTTTCCCTATTAATCTACTGAGTATTTTTTTCGCTTTTCCTTTCTTTTGGAAGCGTTGGTGTTGTTGGCATGGTATCTATTGATATAGTTCCTTGTTTAACTTTCTATAAATTCTCTATTTTGTTGGAAGAAGCGTTCCCGTTTTTCACACCGTTTTATGCGGCAAATTTTTACTACTATGCTGTTTAATTCTTTTCTTTTACATTCCAAATATCTTCTTTATTTTTTATGTTGTATTGTTTTGTTATATCGGCCTTTTTTAAATTTTTCATGTTTGATCCTATTTTCTCTAATTTCTTTTGCTTTTGAATTTTATCATTTATTATGATCTGTTTCCATTTTGGGATTTGAGATTTGGCTGGGATTTATTTTCTTTGTAAGGATCAAGTCCAGTTTCCCTGGACATCACTACAGCTGTTGAGTCGATATCTAGTGTACTTTTTGATATGGTCATTATCACTTGTAAGACTCTGTTGTATCTATTTATCCTTTCATAGAGCTATTTATTTTTCTGTAGCTTGGGAAGACGTTTACGCTGGTCCATATTTATCGATTGTGTGATGTTTAGTTCTTCATCTACTTTTGTTATCTCTTCAGTCGGTTCGTCTCCGTCCTCGGTTATAGCTGCTATGCTATGGTGTGTGTTATTTTGTTCGTTGTTGTTTTGTGTTTTAGTATTCGCCTGTGTGTTATTGATTTGCTGTACTATTCTATTTATTTCCAAGCTGGATAGCTGTGTAGATTTAACTTTTGTGTAGCCTGTTATTTACCTTTTGTTGTGTTATCTCTATTGTATTCCCTTCTTTCTTTTGTGGTGTCTTATGCGTTTTCGGAGATATGTCTGATGTACGGTTTTTCCCTGGTTGTGTCCCATTGTTTTGAGCTATAAGGTGTTTTATTTTATTTTCCGTGTGTATTTTATCTATTAGTTTGTCTATTTCGGTTTGGGGCACTTTTCCCTTTCGCAGGATATATCCCCGGTTATTCACAAGATTATTCTCCGAGACATTTCCCCTTCTATCAGTATTTCTTCTTCTCCATATTTGGTATGTTTCTCATGTTATCCCTGTGTTTTCCCGGGTACAGTTTTGCAGTGTAGAATGCATACAGCACTTCAATGTAGTCGTCATCTGTCCACCGTTCTCTTTTGATTTTTTTTTTTTTTTTTTGCTTGGGCAGTGACAATAGGAGTTCAGAGTTAACTTTTTGGCAGAACTTCGTTTCTGGTTGTGTGCTATTGTTGTTTTCGTATCTGAGCGTCTCAAACTCATAGATAAAAATTCGCCTTTATTTGTTTTCGAAGTTTTACTACCAAGCATATCTTTTTTCTCTCTAATTAAAATGAGACGCATTGCATTTTATAATTATAGTTATTATTATTTGTCTCGTTTAATTTGTTTAAATACTGTGTATTCTACGTTGTCTTGTTCGTGTACGAAATGTACGAGTGCTTGTGTGAACAATATAAACATTACATTTATGTGTATCTGTGTAGAAATGTGACTGCATATACGATTATTATTTGTACTCACAGTTTTTCCTGTTTTTTTTATTGTTTTTTTTTTATATGTAGCGACACCGCATCCCCGCACATTGTTTCAATTCTTCTATGGGAAAATCGCATTTCCGCGTGTGGTTTATATTTTCACACACGTCTTTCCGTGACAACGGACTTGACAGCAATTCTGTTTCATATACGAGAGAAATATTTCGGCGTCCTGAAATGATTTACACTAAGAAACAATTTTCTTTCATATTTTTGCTGTTTCATAAATCCTGTTCGCCGATGATCACAGATTTAATCCAACTTCGCACGGAGCTCGCTCGTTCACATCCACACATTTTGTTATTCGCTGCAGTATTCTCTGTTAGTAGTAGTAGTAGTAGTAGTAGTAGTAGTAGTAGTAGTAGTAGTAGTAGTAGTAGTAGTAGTGAACTGACAAAATCCTTAGCAGTATTTCCTCCAGCGAGTATTGAACACAGAACAGAAAAGTATGCAACTGAATTCTATTCTACTGCTTCTGCCAATCCACAATCCTTGTGCTTAGAGGATACAGTCATTATAGATTCGAACAATAAATAGCTAAGACAAATTCTGTTATTGCTACTTCCGCTGTTGCACTTGTTATTACTTAGCACCTAAGTCATCTCTGATCTAGCTAAACTATGATCAAAAGTGTTCCAGGCATGACCAAAATGTTTTCCTTTTTATTTAACTGAATATCTATATCTGATGTTTCCATTTTTTTTATAAGTGGAATTAAAGTAAATTTGACTGTTATTTCTCAACGAATCCAGAAAACAGCATAATCGCTGGTGAGACAAGAATTGATCAAATGATGTAGTTGTTGAAAGAAACAGAGACTGAATAACGAATGAAAGTGAAAGTACGACTTTTGGTAATAATACAAGGCGAAGGCCGTGGGAGGAGTGTACAGAACTATACAGAAAGACAAAAGCGTGCAACGTTATTGTCGTTGATGGTATTATTATTATTATTATTGTTAGTTTTTGTAACCGTTGTTGTTATTGCTCTTATTTTGAAACTATGTCAGCCTCAATCAAGAAGACCTGTGAACGAAAGCTTTCTTGCCATGACACCACAACTTTTTAGAAGATATGTCTAGAACTATACAACCTACTGCCATTGGAAATGGCAGCTATTTGTCGCAGGTCAGGGCGTCATTCTCTAAATATTTGCAGTTGATATTCTTCATGTTGATGACGATACTGTTGTTGATGTTACTAATGTTCTTACCATTGTTCTTCATGACGTTAATGCTCGTTTTCTTTAGATTACTGCTGTTGTTGTTGTTGCAGCAGTTTTGCTTTTAGTTTCATATTGTCATTGTCATTTGCTCATCATTAAATAGCCTAAAATTTTGATTAGTGGAAAATCTAAATTATAGAATATTTCAATAATAAGCCCCTCTCTGCTCTATTCTTTCAAACTAGAGCAGAAAAGAGGTAATAGTAGGAACGAAAGAAAGAAAGAAAGAAAGAAAGAAAGAAAGAAAGAAAGAAAGAAAGAAAGAAAGAAAGAAAGAAAGAAAGAAGAAAGAAAGAAGGAAGGAAGGAAGGAAGGAAGGAAGGAAGGAAGGAAGGAAGGAAGGAAATGTATGTAGGGATAAGAATATTCGTTCTCAATGCATAGGTTTTGTTCGATTTTTTTATGACATTAGTCCAGTATGTCACATTATTTATTACTTCCGTCATAGGCAGGCAAACATCTGAGATTGCCATCTCAACTTGCTATTTCTAACATCTGGTTTCTATCAAAGAGTAAAATGATGTCTACTATTATGTTCATTTCAAATCGCCGCTTTGCTTTTAAAAACAACCTTCACCACCAACCCCCTTTATCATCAGTTCTTTCTTTCTCTTTCTTCCTCATCTTTCTCTCTCACTCCCCTCTCCACTTCACTTTCTCTCTCTCTCTCTCTCTATATATATATATATATATATATATATAATATATATATATATATATATCCCTGTATTTCTGCTTCCACCATTCATTCTTCATAACACTGTCTCCTCTGCTATTTCATTCTTTCCTTCAGAATGTACCTCCCTTTGTCCACCTCCTGACTGACTCTCTGTCCGTCAAATTGTTTGTCTCCCTCTCCTCCTCTTTCTCCCTCTCCCTCTCTTCCTCTCTCATTTCTTATCTGAATAACTGGTTCCCCTCCTATATTATTTCAGTGAACAACAACACCCACCCTATGTGTCTTCCTTCCATCCAAATGGGAAAAAGAATGAGGAAAGGAAAGAATGGCAAATATGTATGTAAAGCACCATACTATCAACAACAACAACAACAAAAGCAGCAGCAACAACAATTGTAACAACTAAACTATTAACGTTAATCATAACATTAAGAAGTGATCAATTGTTTGCTGCTCCCCATCATCCTATTGCTCCTTATCTTCCGGCGCTACTGTTATTACAAGTGCCATTTTTGTTTGAAACATGTTTGGGTAAATGTGTATGTGCGTATACGCGTACACACTCGCGAGATAGACAGACAGATAGATAGACAGATAGATAGATAGATAGATAGATAGATAGATAGATAGATAGATAGATAGATAGATAGATAGATAGATAGATTTATGTATGTGTTCCGATCTACAATGTGTATATATATACATACAGGAGCGATGATGTGAAATACCCCAGACTGTATGA
>NC_068996.1:31325563-31326475 GCF_001194135.2 Octopus bimaculoides | reverse complement strand
AAAAAATGCTTTCTAATTGATGTATCAATACCAGCAGATGACAACGTTTCTCTAAAAGAAATGGAAAAACTTTCAAAATACAAAGACCTGGAAATAGAGATAACTCGAATGTGGAATCTAAAAACAGAAACAATTCCTATCATAGTAGGTGCATTAGGTATAATAAAAAAATATTCAGACAAATACATAACAAAAATAGCAGGACTTACAAATATATATAACATACAGAAAATTGCACTACTGGGCACTGCACACATTCTACGCAAAACACTTTCAATACAGTAAACATAAGAGCACCACAGCAAACCACAGCACATACCCAAGGCGCACAGAGCTGCGCTCGGTAGTGAAGTGAAAGCACGTGATAAAAATAAAACTACTGAATAATAATAATAATAATGTGGCCAGAGAGAGAGCTGAACAATGGTATGAACAGAAGCCAGAGGGAGTAATGGAAAACGAACATTACAAGATTGGAGAAGCTGTCAGGCTCGAAGTGATCTAGAAGACACCATTGTTAGGTAAGATCGCATTCTAAGGAAAGTATTGTTTCTTAGAGTCACCGGAGAAGGCAATACTTGAAACCTTTGGTGAGTTGTTATTGCCTGCTTTCAAGTAAAGAATAAGCGGTAATTAAGAACTATCCGAGTGTCTTTCAGAGAAACAATAATGTGTCAAAGCAAACTTGAAATAAGCATGAAATTTGGCCAAGAAAAATGTGCCAATGCAACCTTGAAAAGAGGAAAACTAGTGAAGAAGAAGAAGAAGAAGAAGAAGAAGAAGAAGAAGAAGAAGAAGAAGAAGAAGAAGAAGAAGAAGAAGGAGAAGAAGAAGAAGAAGAAGAAGAAGAAGAAGAAGAAGAAGAAGAAGAAGAACAAGAAGAAGAAGAAGAAGAAGAAGAAGAACAAGAAC
>NC_068996.1:31322881-31325525 GCF_001194135.2 Octopus bimaculoides | reverse complement strand
AGAAGAAGAAGAAGAAGAAGAAGAAGAAGAAGAAGAAGAAGAAGAAGAAGAAGAAGAAGAAGAAGAAGAAGAAGAAGAAGAAGAAGAAGAAGAAATGCCTTGAAGCAGTACCAGGCTGTGGTTCTCATGGTTTTTGATCTTAACTGATATCATGTATATTTTTTCTCTTGGTATAAAAAGATGCTCAGTACAACAGATTTGCTTGTCAGTTGCTTTACATTAACCAGTTGAGAATGTCCCTTAGTGGCTGACGATATATGCATCTCTGATTAGACCAGAGGTAGTGTATTGAAAAGAATTCTTTGGAGTTTGGATAATTCACCTCTGGAGACAGTCTTTCATTCAACATCCTTAAACAACCCTTATTCAGGGACTTTTTGAGAGGGATGGGCTACTCGACCCGAAGAAAATTCTAACTGGGCCCCACCTGCAAGGTCATGCATTGTTAATGTTGATATGAGATCACAGACAATATTATTGCAATTGAAATAGATGTTTTATTGGTTCAACGATATTTCGACAGCTTGCCTGTCTTTGTCGAGTTCAAAAAGTGAAACAGAGAAATTCAAAATAAAGAAATTCAAATGCCTCCCTTATCCGCCATTTTGATAACAATAGAATCATTATTAGCTAGACGGCGGATTGCATAACGCTGGAAATTTGTGAGGTTATTCCAGGACTTCTTTCCACTCGTTTTAAGACTTTGTCCAATGCCTGTCTGACACGATTCAAGAAACTCCACTAGTGCTTCGGAACGTCTATCCCGAACAAAAATGTTAACACCAGACGAGGGGTTGCGGGATGGGTACCCTCATGACAGTTAATTTCGCTAATGTCTTCATGACAAAATTCGAGACACAGTTTCTGAAGATATTCACATCGCTACATGGTCATGAGCCAATACTCCGGTTATGGTTCGTTGATGACGTCCTTTTTGTCTGAGAAGGACCACAGGATAGTTTGACTTTTTGCATTTCCGTGACTGCTATGCTAAAAATATGGGTTAAGTCCAACATAAATTTACGTCTAGTTTTTCAAAAACTAGCGTTGAAGTTTTGAACACAAAAGTTAAATTTACTGAAGGTAGAATACTGACGGTGTTATTTTGCAGGCCTACGTCATTTCACATTTACCTTCACCGCCGCTTCGATCGTCCACATCATGTAATTCGGTCAAATCCGAAATCCCAGTTTTTTAGGATAAAACGGATGAGTACTGATATAAGGGAAACATGCAAATGCTTTTGTACACTATTATGCCAAACACGGTTACAGTGAATCCCGATTAAATAAAATTGCAAATGACATAGCTAAGATTAGCAAGGAAATTCAAACTTTCATGCATAATTTTAACAAAGTACAATATGTGACAAAATTTCTTTAGAGATTAACTGGCACCGAAATTTCGCTGGCATTTCAAAAGTGTTACATGAGAGTTACCAGCATGTTGCTGAAAAATATCCTCGTTTCAAAGATATATTACCTCAGCTACCTATTGTAGCCTTTAGACAGAATAAAAATATGAGAGAATTATTAACCTCTATTTCTGACTCCAAAAAAACTAACATTGGAGTTTCTGCACGCTGTTCCTTCAAGAACAGCTGCAATAGAGGTAAGTACTGTTCATTGTGAAACAACATGAGTCAAGTCGATTCCACCAGGAATCATAACAGAAATGTTAAGATTTACATGGAAGGTAAGATGTGTAGAGATTCCCATTTGGTGTACGCAGCAGAATGCACCAAACACAACTTGATTTATGTTGCTTGTACAACAGAACAATTAAACAAAAGATTCAGTAAGCACAGATATTACGTAAGGCAAAATAACAATAGTTCCGCAGAACTTGCCAAACATTTTACATCAAACGGGTGCAATTTTGAAAAAGACTTGAAAGTGCATATTCTCACAAAATATTCAGAATCTGCTACACTGTCAATGCTCAAAATACATGAGGATAATTATATATAAAGGGATGAATAAACTGACAGGAGAATTTCATCATATTTGCACAAACCATTTTTTCTGTTGTGTTCTTTTTTTCTCTTTCTTTTTCTTCTTGCCAGTTGTAAACTTGAAAATTGAATACTAATGATGCCATTCCATCAACGTTGGAAGGTTGGTTGCCTCGTTCAAATTTTGGATTTGAATTTCTATCATTTTGAATTTCTATGTATCACTTTTCATTTTGAACTTGACAAAGACAGGTTAGCTGTTGAAATATCGCTCAACCAATAGAACATCTACTGCAATCGCATCGTGCTCTTCGTATTGTCTATTATTATTATTATTTTATGGTTGACTTTTGTTTTGCATTTGTACAAGTTAGATCCAAGTCTCACCCAGAGACCTCAAGAGACAAGTTAGAAGTTCATGTAGGTGTTATGCCTAGGGTACCATATATTTGGATTTGTACAGTTTTGTTCAAGTGAATGTTTGAGAAACCATAAGAAAATTATGTGTTTGCTTTAAAATTTGAGATCACATAGACAGTATTTTACGTAGGATATGGGCAGTTCCCATCAGCACTATCTTTTGAACTTCAGCCATTTTGGGGTTTCCTGGTATCTGAGCTAGGTAGTAATCAGCCCGTTTCGCTGTCATTCCCAGGGCACCTATGACAATAGGTATTGTTTTCGTCTTCA
>NC_068996.1:31316898-31321597 GCF_001194135.2 Octopus bimaculoides | reverse complement strand
CCCCTTCAATTTCCCCTAGGTATTTGTAGCTCTCCGCTGGTTCTAACTCTTTTATGACATTTTGCTGGTCAAGGTTCACATTAGATGTATTTGTCATTTTCCCTTTGATAAAGGTAGCTTTTGCACATTTATCAAGGCCAAATTGCATCCTGATGTCATCACTGAATTGTTTAACAATCGCTAGTAGGCCTTTGAGTTGTTGGTCATTTTTTGCAAAGAGCTTATTATTATTATTATTATTATTATTATTATTATTATTATTATTATTATTATTATTATTACTATTGCGCAGAAAGAGTACAAGCGCAGACACGACAAGGTAGTTCAAAGCCTTCACTGGCTACTATGCCGGAAGTATGGCTACGTGGTAACGGGTGCTTGGTACCAACATACACTGGGAAAGGTAATGGACGAAAACGGGACGGCGAAGATCATCTAGACGTTTCACTTCCAGACAGACAAGGTGTTAGAGCACCGAAAGCCAGGTATAGTAGGCTTTAGGAGAGACAAGCAAGAGTACCAAATAATCGACGTGGAAGTGCCAGGAGATCAACATATTACCATAAAAGAAGGAGAAAAGATTGATAATTATGGAGACCTGAGAATTCAGATCTCTAAGATGTGGCAGCTACGAGAGTCAAACATAAAGTTTGTCTCTGTGTGTCATCGGAGCATTAGGTTCCATATCCCCCAACTTGAAGAAACAACAGGAAACTTTAGAAATACCCTACAATCTTGGTGTATTGCCAAAATCAGTTTTACTTGGAACTGCACGCATATTATGTAAAGTACTGTCAGTCTGATGTGCTTGTTGGGAACCGAGAGACAGTACAACCCCGGTAGACACAATACCTTAAGTCTGAAGCATCACAATATTGGATACAGTGCGACGTCTTCAATAATAATAGTAATAATATTAACAATGATTCAGAGAACTCGGAGGCGGTGTTGTCTCAAAATTTAACCTTAAACAGACAGATCCGTCTCCTAACGTCAGCGTCCAAGCTCGTCATTCCTCAGTGATAACAAAGCAAAATACAAACCGGAGCGTCGTCACCCGGGTAAATAAGGGTCGTGTACTCCAGTGAAGATCAAGAATGGATACGAAAAATCAGCTACTGGTTCAAATCTTCCCAAAACACAGGAACTGTAAGTACCCCAGAATCGGAATATTCCAACAGATGGCCATCCATGCTCATCATCAAGTAGCCAAAAGAAAAAGAATGAAAATGGTCTACGGAGATAGTAAAAAAGTTCTTAAAGCCTTCTTATTATGCAACAAATAAATATAATACTGAACAAACCTACTTAAACTGCAGACAGAAGCAGCTTGAAGTAAGACCCTACATAGTAATAAATTTGCCATCGTCAGAAGAAACATTATGAAAAAGGAATTACTAACTGAATTAGAGATTGACCAAATTAAACAATCAGTAAGGGATACAGGAAACGAAGTTGCAGCTAAAGAAGACTACTACAGAGGAATAATTATAGACCAGCCCGGGTCTGATGAAAATGCAGTAACGATAGAAAGAGTAAATTTAACTGATAAGCAAAGTGAAATACTCTCTGAATCAACCATAAATATCAAGGTAGAAGAAAATCAAATAGATAAAGAAAGTCACACAAAAATTGACCCAACAGAACTATATAATCTAAAAAATCAAATCATGAATGAATGGCTGAAAATTAAAGGAACCAGTATGAATAAACGAGATCCACCCAAAAATTCACAACTCTAACCAAAACTGCACTTAATGATATAATTTCAGCTAATGATGTTGATATTACAGATCTCAACAACCTGTACCATGCATCCGCGAAAATCTCAACGATTCTAGGTGGTGAAAAGATTAGTAAAGTACAAAAAGCCTTCTAGGCAAGAGCGTATTCAACACCAAATTCAAGACTATCAAACCAAGAAAAATCAGAAAATTAAAGAAAAATATAATATGAAAACCACATTTGACATTGATATGACCATAGAAAACATCAGGCAAAAGGTATGTGCTAAAGCTGCCCGCATAGCACGATATGAAAAACGCGTTAGATTGTTCAAGGATAACAACATGCTCAAAAATAACCCCCAAAACTTTTACAGGAAGATAAGGAAAATAACAGTTACAGCAAAGTCTGTCCCATCAAAAGAAGAAATGCAGAAATTTTGAAATAAAATTTGCGCAGAAGAAAAAAATATAAAATAAAATGGCCCCTTGGTTTGATAGAATATCTACTGACTTACTCCTGAGAAGAGCAAAAGTGGGACGGTATCAAGGTAGAGGATGTAAGATCTGCTCTCAGAAAGTCAAGCAAATTGATGTCTCCAGGAAAACTAACTTCCGGTTCAATGCCTTCCCAGAGAGTCATGAATTGCTAACAAAACTTTACAACAATGTTTTGAAACTAGTATGATTCCCTCTTGGCTAGTTAATGGTGTAACAAATGAACCAATAAAATACTAACATCTGTCTTGACTTAATATACCGATTGTTTTTTTAATAAAACTGGCATATTCCCTAATGACAAAAAAGGGTGTAAACGTGAGTCCTATGGTTGTAAAAATCAGCTACTGATCAATAAGATGAGCTTGTAAGATGGTCACAAACGACACAAAAACTTGTCGACAGCCTGGATAGACTATAAAATTGCTTTTGATAGCTGGATTAAGAAATGTCTGGAAAGTATGAAATAGCACCTATTCAGCGAAACTTGTTGTCTGTAAGTATGAGATCATGGAAAAACACATTGATTTTGAACAGTGACAAAGAATCTCTCCATGCGTGAGATGTAAGGATTTCATGTGGCATTTTCCAGAGTGACTCTATATCACCACTTCTCTTTTGTCTAGCCTTAATACCTCTCTCGAAATTGTTCAATGTTGTATAATATGACTATACAATGTTTAATAAAAATATAAATCATCTCTTTTACATGGATGATTTAACGCTCTGCAAAAAATGACCATCAATTATAAGGCTTACTAGCAATTGTTATTCAGGGATAATATCAGGATGCAATTTGGCCTCGATAAATGCCCAAACGTTACATTTATCAAAGGAAAAATAACAGAAACATCCATTGTTAATCTTGACCAGCAGAATGTCACAAGGGAATTAGAACCGGCAGAGAGCTACTATTACCTAGGGGTATTTGAGTTGATAGAATCAAACATTCAATGATGAGCGAAAGGATCGAAAAAGAATGGTATCGCAGGGTAATAGCAATACTCAAGACAGAGCTGAATGCAAGAAACAGGATCGAAGTGATCAATATTTTAGCTATACCAGTCGTGACTTACAGTTTCATTATCATTAACTGGTCAATTACCGGAATATGTGATCTTAACAGAAAAATACGAAAATTGTTGACAATGCATAGAATGCACCACCCTAAGGCAGATATAGAACGACTTTATCAGCCAAGAAAAAAGGGAGACCGTGGACTTTTGCAACTGGAAATAACAATGAAGGTTCTCACAATTGGCCTCAATACCTACCGGAAAAATTCTGATGACTGGATGTTAAAACTTGTCTCAAAGTATGAAAACAAGAAAGCATCATCAGTAACAAAACAGGCAAACGAATATCTAAGTGAATTCCAAATACAATAAATTCCAGAATTAGACGTGCTAGAAACAAGCATACAAAAAGCTAAGCATGTGAAAACCCGTGCTAAAACTGTTGCTTTAGGTATTCTTACTGACAAATGGCAAGACAAACATCTCAATAACAAACAAAGAAAACTAATAACGGTCGGCGTTGACAAAGCCCTTACCCATCAATGGCTAATGGCTTCTGGCTTAAAATCAGAAACAGAAGGGATTATCATAGCAGCCCAAGATCAATGCCTACCAGGACAGCATATTAAAGAACGGCAGTAGCTCAACATTTCGTGGTATGTCAACAACAAAATGAAATCATTAATCAAGTTGTCTCCATGTACAGTCTTCTTGCGCTGAAAAAGTATCTCAACAGGCATGTGAGAGCAGCACAATATATTCACTGGGTAATTTGCAAAAGCCTAGACCTGGCCATCATAAAAACTGGTGGGAACACCAACCACATCCAGTGCTTGAAAATGATCACATCGCACTCCTGGAACTTCACCATTCAAACTGACAGAAAGATAGATGCAAATAAGCCAGACATTATATTGAAAGACTTCAGACAAAAATCATGCCTCATCATTGTTATGACTGTTCCAATCGACATAAATGTATCTGTAAAGACCTACCAAAAACTGAGTACGTATAAAGATCTTGAAATTGAAATTGGCAAAATATGGAACATCAAGACTAAAACGATATCCGTTGTCATAGGTTCCCTAGGAATGATAGCAAAAGGGGCTGGCTGATTCCTACCTAGCTCAGATACCAAGAAATTCAAAAATGGCAGAAATTCAAATGATAGTGGTCGTGGGAACTTCCGATATCATAGGCAAAATACTTTCTATGTAATTTCACATTTTAAAACAAGCACATAATTTTCTTATGGCTTCTTAAACATTCTCTAGAACAATACAATGTACAAAACCAAATACATGATACCTAGGCATCAGACCAACTTGAACTTCTAACTTACAAAGCAAAAGTCAAACATATGATAATAATAATAACAATAATAATAATAATAATAATAATAATAATAATAATAATAATAATAATAATAATAATAATAATAATAATAATAATAATAATAAT
>NC_068996.1:31311721-31313293 GCF_001194135.2 Octopus bimaculoides | reverse complement strand
AATAATAATAATAATAATAATAATAATAATAATAATAATAATAATAATAATAATAATAATAATAATAATAATAATAATAATAAAACAAATATAAGATTATGTAACTTTGGCAAAAGAGTAAATTTGTCGGTTATAACGACTCTAGAATTTGAGTATTTATGCACTTTCGAAGGATGACAGGCAAAACTCAAATTGGCTAATGCTGAACTAAAGTTATAAAAGTCAAGAACTCAATACATGAACTTATTAAATCTGACTCTCTACCGTCTCTGCCTCTGTAATTACTATACCATCTTAATAATAACATTCCCATTTCAATCTTTTCGCGAATTTCGCACAGAGAACGTAATTCAGCTATTTTTCTCTTCATAATCCAGATTAGTTTTTGCAGATCAAATCATTATATCCTCGGAACTAGAAATATACATAACCCAGTTCATGATAACGAATTCTCAAAATGATGTTGCTGCTGCTATGGCTGCTATGGCTGCTGCTGCTGCTGCTGCTGCTGCTATGGCTGCTGCTGCTGCTATGGTTGCTGCTGCTGCTGCTGATGACGATGATGATGATCATGATGATGATGATGCTGATGATGATGATGGTGATGATGATGATGGTGATGATGATGGTGATGGTGATTATCATCATCATCATCCTCAGTCTTGTCATAATTATCATGTGTAGGAGCAGCAAGCAGTAACATTGCCATCATCATGAACGTCATCATTTCCAGCATAGGTGTCACTTAGATTGACCAACATCGTTGCCTTCCTTATCACCATCACCGTCATCATCACTTCCAACAGCGCTTTAACCAATCTACGCAATTTTACGATTATCGCTCTCGTTTGTCATACCATAACCCTTTCACTTACGCATCTTCCCCCCTCTTCTCTCTCAGAAACTTCCTCTCTCTGTCTCTCATTCTTTGACTTAATTACTTTTTCTTTTAATTCTTCTTATTCTTTTTCTGTTTGTCACTTCCTCAACAGTACTTTCTCTCTGTTCCTTTTCTCACCAAACCACTTCCTTTTCCGCAATTCCGCTTAACACTTTCCGGCCTTTAGCTTTCCTTCACTGCAAAAACCTCACTTCCGTCATCCCACTCTTGAATCCTTGATGACAAGTGGAAGTGGGATCCGACAGAAGCAATACGTTTTGCTCACTCCTCCTTTCTCCGTCACCGTAAATTTGCCTGACAATACTGTATTACTACTTCGTGACCTGAAAAGATCCTGAGGCATTAACATGATAAGCATGCCCATAAATACTTTATAGGTTACCCACACGACTGTACAACACCATCTAGTGGTGAAAACTGACAGAATGAATTTAACACGTACTAATGAAAAAATGAATAAATAAATATATATTAAACGTTTATGTGTGTGCATGTACGCACACAAACACTCAGACATTCACATAACACACACAAATATATTGTTAGATACATGGACAGACAGACCAGATAGACGAAGATTCAAATAAACATACACTAATAAATAGACAGATAACTACATGTGTGTGTGTGTGTGTGTGTGTGTGTGTGTGTGTGTGTGTGTGTGTGTGTGT
>NC_068996.1:31308558-31309365 GCF_001194135.2 Octopus bimaculoides | reverse complement strand
TATATAGCGAGAGAGAGAAAGACCCTCAACATTTTTGACCGATTTTGTATGCCGACTTGAGGAAGATAAAATAAAGTATAACATAACTTGGTCCATAGTAAGCCATGCACAACCATGTAATATCATTTCCAGGAGATGCTGACTAGCCCGGGGAATCTCTATCTATTCCGTGGACCAATGAGATGGTCATTAATAGAATTTCTGAAAGACTCTCATGATGCTTACATGCATATAAATATGCTTTCGTACAATTCAGGGAGAATTAATTTGAGCAACTTTTAAAATAATCTATTTTAAGATATGAATTAATTAACCTCCCCATTCTTATAAACATCAACACGTGTGCGCATGCTTACATCTTCGTATGTGTTTGTATGAGCGAGTGTACATGCGCCATACAATCTACGCGGGGGCGTTTATAGATCCATACCTGTTGACTGTCACTTTTGATACTTTTGTTGCTGTATTGTGTGTTTTTTCTTCTTGGCATTTGTTATTTTATTACTGATCTTCTATGTAAATGAAGTTATATCTTTTAATTTGCTGCTTTTTTTTGTTTTTACACGAAATGAGAAGATATTTTTCGGAACTGTTATTTTGACAAGTTATATCTATTTATCACCCGAAAAGACACATCTACACCATCGGATGCTCCTAAACCAGTTGTTAAGTATCCCACCCGTGAGTGATCGATGCTAGACGCGACGAAATAATTCTAGTGATTAATAAAAATTCTCGTATCTTCATTCTCCGTCTCTCATTTACCATATATATATATATATATATATATATATATATATATATATA
>NC_068996.1:31303158-31308458 GCF_001194135.2 Octopus bimaculoides | reverse complement strand
ATATAACTACACATATAATGAGGGGAGAGAGATACACAGAGACAAATACAGGTGTATTAAATATTGGTTTTAAAATTTGGGCACAATGCCACCAATTTCGGGGAGGGTGTTGGTTGATTATATCGAACGCGTGCTCAATTGGTACTCATTTTATCGACCTCGAAAGGATGAAAAGTAATTTCAGCATTAAATGTTAAACATGAAATTTTGTAATTGTCATCTCCGCCTCTAGAGGATGTATCCTACTTACCAAATGCCAATTAAAACCAGCTCCATATGAGAAGGGGAGATAATCTTAAGAATCAAGAATTCTCCAAAATTACGTCATAAAAGAAAACGACAGGCTTATGGTTTAGATATAACAAGACTGTTGTGGTACATGTTTTTGCTTCCATAGGCTAGGCGTCATCCTTACAATTGCCCGCCCTTATCTCTACCAGCGAAAGTATTTAGAATAATGCAGAAAAATTTAAAAACCATTTATAGCCCATGTAATTTGTATAAGTTAAAGAAGATTTAGCTAAGGGAAATCATTCAGAGTGGCCACCGGTATGTATTTAAATAACATAAACATATATAGGAAGTATATTTAATACCTTACAACATAAATGTTTTCTTAAAATTACCTCCGTCTCTAGAGGGTGGGTTATTATTATCAAATGGCAAGCAATTAAAACCAGCTCCACTTGAGAGGAGATAATTTCAAGAATCAGATTTCTGCAAGAATCAAATTTCTCCATTAAGGTTAAGAACATGCTTATTATCTGGAGATGAGAGGACAGTCGTGGAGACATGTTTCAGCCTCAATAGGAGTCACCAGCATGTGTTCATGATTTTTGATAGCATTTCATTGAACTTTTAAAACAAATGTATTATGATTAATAAATCTAGCTAATTAACACACTCATCACTTCGATTTCCACTCATTTATTTTTTCTTCTCGAATTTTCGTTGCTTCTTGCAGCCTTCTCAATAGCTGTTGATCTACAACAAACACTTCTAGGGACCATGCCTGCAACAAACACTTCTAGAACAGAGTCAACAACTATTGAGAAGGTTACAAGAATCAAAGAAAATTCTAGAAAAATAAATAAATGAGCGGAAATCGAACCGATGAGTGTGTTAATTAATAAGGCATTAAAACAGAATGTCTCTCCCCAGATACAACAAAATTTGCTTCAACACATGAATTCACATAAAGAATCTTGCAAACCAGATACAAAATCTAGTTAATATTTCTATATAACCTACCGAGAATGCTAAATAAAAATATATTTGACAAAAGTTGTTTCAGATAACCATTAATATTTCAATGTGTGTGTGTGTGTGTGTGTGTGTGTGTGTGTGTGTGTGTGTGTGTGTGTGTGTGTGTTTGTGTGATTAACTATATATTTCATTTTAAGGTTACAGGCTTCAAGACATAATTCACAGAACGTTCTCTGCATTACAATTTAGATCTTTAATAAATCTAGAGGGACAAATATGTGTAATATGGGGACAAAAAAATATGAGAAATATCTGTTCCTTCGAGAGATTAAATAACAAAATATAGTATTAATGTGATCGCGAATTTAGACATTATAAAGAAATAAAGACACTACAAGCTAGGAGAATCAATTCAGAAGCAAAAATTAAAGTAATAGACAAATTAAATAATTAGAAATTAACATTGATTAGAAAGGAGACACCTAAGTATATAAAAGGTACTTAATCGATAATTTATAGAGACTTCTTCGTCTTTGATTTTCGTGTTTGCTTCTCTATAGACTTTGTCACACACGCTTATGATTCGCTCCGATTTTCTTTTGTGCAGGAAGCACTAGGTAAATGCCTTTCCTTCAAAGATTCAGTTTAATATAAATAACATTAGTACTGGTATAATTATTTGGTTTTTCTAAAGGTACAGGACTTTAGTTTATATTACTATCATTGAGTTGCTATATATGATAAGTTAGTAACGTTACATTTCTTCTTTCTAGATTTCAGAAAGAGTATTCATGCTAATGACATCTCCTTTGTATCATTTTATAGCCAGTCCAATATATGTTTTATAAAATGCTGGTAATTTTCAGACTGTACCCTTAGCTAAGCAAACCGAGCTAAGAGAGCAATTACTAATGATGTTTTAATCCTATTAACGTTGATCAAGATAGATTGGAAACAAATAAATTACAATAATCTCAGGTCATATTGATCAAGATAGATTTGAAACAGCTAAATTACAATAGTCTCAGGTTATACCGTAACAATAAATATAGTCATGCCATGTTAATAAAATCTCAGGTGATCCGCACAATATGTTTCTCAGTAAAAACTTTAGAAGATACATGAATAATTTTAAAGTTTATTATTTTGTTTGAACCCTGAAGTCATTAGCTACATATTCGATAAATATAAGCATAAAGTTGCTTGCTACACATTGGTTTTGATAAGTACTGTAGTTTTACCAATATATGACATTCCCTTAGATTTTTAATTATTCTCTAGATTATCTGAATATAATGTAAAAAAAAAATAGCAGAATATCTACATTGATTCTCTATTGTGGTCTTTGGTTTTTTACCAACTCAATGGAATGAATATCAAGAGAATTCGCAATATTGATAATTAGTAATCATTTTCCTGAAGATTTCTTTATAAACCAGAACAGTCGATTTATTGATGAATAAAGTTTTTGATATTTTTGTTCTCAAGTTTTATCTACTTCCACGTGTAATAATGTATATTTATTATACTCATTTATATATTTATTCATTGTCACTTTTTACTTTACGTAGATATCATGTGGTCTTTGGGGAAGGTTTTAATTTCTTCATCCACAGCCTAATGGAGTGAAACATTCTTTAAGATATGTTTTTAGTTGTCCTAGTTTACAGAGATTGATGATTCTCTTCCTCTTGTGGTTTCTTGATTGAGTATACAGGCAAAAGTTTATATATCAAGTAGACTAAATAATTTTTACTAATTTAGCAAATTTACCATTTTCAGATAATTCATTTAGATTATCTTGACTCTTATAGGAGTAGAAAATCACAATGCTTTAAAGTACTATTCTCTTTTTTAATGCTAATATCTCGTTAGCTTTTAACAAGTATTACTTTATCAGAAAATCATTTTCACACTAATTATTTTTAATGCAAGATGAAAAATATAAGTATACAAATGTGATGTTAGATCAAATATTATCAAATGAAGTGGAAAACAATTTTAAATTATGACTTTAAAATTGAAAGTTTTCTGAATTCATTTTAAAGCAACCTTTAAAAATTTATACTTTCAAGATCAACGTCGGAAGTTCAACTCGTTCTCTAAATCTAATTAAAAACAACTTGAAAAGAACATGAAATGAATTTTAGAATTTTTCAGAATTTTGACATTTCGGGTAATATTGGCTTCAAATTTTCACACAAGACCAGAAATTCGTAGGGGTTGTTAAGATGATTACATGACCTTAGTGCTCAACTGGTGTTTATTTCATCAACCTCGAGAGTATAACATCAAAAATCGACCCCGATGGCTTTTTAATTTAGAACATAAAGTAAGGCGGTGAGCTGGCAGGAACCTTAGCACGCCGGGCGAAATGCTTAGCGGCATTTCGTCTGCCGTTACGTTCTGAGTTCAAATTCCACCGAGGTCGACTTTGCCTTTCATCCTTTCGGGGTCGATTAAATAAGTACCAGTTGCACACTGGGGTTGATGTAATTGACTTAATCCCTTTGTCTGTCCTTGTTTGTCCCCTCTATGTTTAGCCCCTTGTGGGCAATAAAGAAATAAGAAACGTTAACACGCCGGGCGAAATGCTTAACGATATTTCGTCTCCGTGAGTTTTGTTTGTTACGCGTCGCACATGTGTTGGTAAAAATTGCTGTTACTTGGTGTTATTATTTATAATAACTGCTGTTTCTAATAACTGCCGTTTGTTAATTTTTTGAATTTCGTAGCTGTTGGAGTGTTCATTTGAAAACACTAAGTGCTTGTAGAAAGTACGCGTTGTTCATTCCCCCGTTGGGTGGAAGAATGTCGTCTAGCGAGAGGCCTACCGTTGGAACAGAAATGTATATTATGCCTGTTGAAGCGAAGAATTTCATGTCGTTTGGCGAGGAGCCAACTATGAGCAAGGAAATAATGGATTACCCCGAAGAAGGAATTTTTGATTCCCCCGTTGCAAAAGAAGTATAACAAAATGTATGAGATATTTAGAGATGTGTCTGAAAGCTCGTCAGAACTTTCACAAGAAGATTACCAGAGTTTGCCATAAAAAGGTATTGTGTCCAAAAGAATAATTGATGCACCTAGCATCCAGGCTGAGCAACCAAAAAAAGGAAAAAAAAAGTTTTGCGTTGGCAGCTGGGGGTGGAACCCGGCTGCTTTCGACGAACAAGTGTGACTTTATGAAATATAGTGAAATGATGGAAATAAATGATAACGTGATTAAAATACAACCACCGGAGCAATTAATACTAGAAGAAAAACAGAAGACAATTGTATTTGTATTTAAAACTTAGTGTTTGCAAAGAAGAAAAATTGAAAGATTTACAGAAGAGAAGATAGAGAAGTGCCTAAAGCCAATTTGGAGCGACGTAGTTTATCTGACAAGAGGCAGGAAGTTTGGTACGGTGGAAGTAAGGTTTACCAACAAAGAAATAGCACAAAAACATTCAGTAGAAACACTGAAAACGGACGACGTGGCGCTCATCCCCACCTGTATGGGGATGAGAACGTCCAGAATTAAAATCACAAGGGTCCCACCGGAAGTGGATCCTATGTGGTTGGTGGCGGCAGTCCTAATCAAACAGGAAGAGAAAATTACCCTCCTCCAGGCTGCCGCTACCGAAAACGCTAACTGGACTGACCAAACAGTTAGTCTCCTCATCCAGGCTGACTCTAAAATAATTGAAGAAATTCCCGAGACGATTTAGATAGGGGAGGAGACCCTCGTGGCGTTTGTTGAGGGCCGAAAAGCCCGATGTTTTTTGTGTGGCCAATTAGGCCACATTCGAAGAAACTGCAAGGAAAATGAGGAAGAGGAGGAAGAGGAGAAAGAAGAAAAAGAGGAAGAAGAAGAAAAATAAGAAAAAGATGAGAAGAAAACAACAAACAAAAGAAAAATACAATCAGCAACTCAACCGAGAGCAGTGACTACTACAGAACAACGACCAAAAAAGACTGCTAGAAGAGAAAAAGAGGAAAAGGCATAATAGCCGTATATAGTAAAGATACTGAACTAATGAGAGACATTCAATTAATTAAGACTGCAAAAAAATAGATAACCTTTCGGAGAAATACAACAATTATGACGT
>NC_068996.1:31300523-31303148 GCF_001194135.2 Octopus bimaculoides | reverse complement strand
TTCGGAGAAATACAACAATTATGACGTGTATGAAGTCTCAAATAAGACTCATAGAATTTTACAAAACAAATATCGTAAGACAGTATCATCGATGAAACTGGACTTTAATAAGTCTATATTTAATGGGTTACCAGTCCCGATCCTGCGAGAAAAGGAAAAGGTGGATCTCCCACCCCCTCCAGCTGATTATTCTGTGTCGGTAATGAGACGGGATTTTAACAAATCTATTTCCCAAGACCTGCCACCTCCGACCCTGTATCAAGAAAAGGTGGAGAACCCCTCTCCACCGGACAGCCCTGATTAAGAGCTAAGTCATATCTATTCACATTAGTTGTATAAATGTTCGTGGCCTGATGTCTAACTGGAAGCAAGGACGCTTCCTAAATGTCATCAGGTCAAGAAAATTGGATGTGATTGTTGCAACGGAAACCCGGGTAAAGGGGTCAAAAGATCTGTCCCCCCTCCTGAACGGCTATGAGAAATACGTTTCTCCGAGTCGGGCGGGAGGTGGGGTGGAGTGTTGGTCCTACTAAAAAGAAACCGGGTAGCCGACAAAAAGTTTGTTCTTCTGATCCAGAAGGCAAGCTGGTCGTTCTCGACCTGACATTCAGTTGTGGCAAGATAATCAGGCTAGTTGCTATTTATGCACACAACATTATGGGTCCGCAAAGTGAATAATTTCGTGACTTGGGCAAGTTCCTGGTCACGTCGCATTCGCTAGTATTGTTAGAAGACTTTAACACAATATGTGAGGCACACACAGATCGTGTTGGCTCGAACACGAACAGAAAAGGTAATCCAGGCTTACGGGATCTGCTAAGTCACTTTCAGCTAGCAGATCCATATAGGTTGGAACACCCGAACACTCCACAGTGGACGTGGTCAAATAGTGACGGGTCTTCTAGAACATATCTAGATAGGATTTTAATTAGAGAAACAGATATGCCCATAGCTAAGTGTCCACAGTTTTTTCTTGTCAGCTACAGTGACCACAAAATGGTTACCTGTAAACTGACAAAAGTTACTTAGTCAGGGATATGGCTACTGGAAACTCAATACGTCCTTTTTGATGATTGAGGAATACAGAAAGCGGATCAAGATGTTAATGCAGAGGACATTGACAGGTACCATCATTAATAACAAATGCTGATATGCCCTAAAAAGAGCCATCAAATATGAGTCTATTAGGTTTAGCATAAGTTTAGCTAAGAAGGGACGTAGAATAGATGATTTAGTTAAGGAACTAGAAGAAGCCTGGAGGACTGGTAATGCGGACCAAGCGAAGGTGAAAAGACTGGAGTTAAACCAGCATCTTGAAGCCCAACACATGGGAAGTATTGCCAGAGCCAAGTTACGTGCGATGGGAAGAGAAGGAATCAAGGCCGCTGGATGGGCCCGAATGGTGGAAGCTTGGCAGGGAAATAGTTCCACTATACGGTCTTTGACGAATCATAATGGCGTCTTGGTAAACGAACTCGAGGAAATGTGTGAGGCCTTTCGGAAGCACTTCGCCCAGCTGTTCGGGGGTGACGGTGGTCCTGGTGGTGGGATAACCCTCGAGGACTATCTTGCCGGTCTGCCGTGTCTCTCGGGGTCGGATGCGGAATCTCGCCAGGAGCCAATCACGCCTGGGGAGGTGATGGAGGCTTTGGCCGACTGTAAAGCGGGTAGGTCGCCGGGACTTGACGTTGGTCAGAAAGGACCCGGACAAGGGGGACGTTATAGAGAATTTCAGTCCTATCACTGTGTTAAACGCAGAAGTGAAAATTTTGACCAAGGTCTTAGCGAAAACGTTGGCACGTGTCGCGAATATTACAGTCGGGAAGGCACAGACATGTGCCATCCCAGGCAGAACCACCCAGGACACCTTCCATCTTATCCGCTACACCATAGAGAGGGATGGTAATAAATCTGGCAAAGGTGGGGCATTGGTGCATTTAGACCAGTCTAAAGCTTTTGATAGGATTAACCATCGATACCTGGCGACTGTGCTTGCGCGGTTTGGCGTGGGCTTTGGCTTCCTCAGGTGGTTTATCGCTTTGTACCACAATATTGACTCGATAGTTCGGGTGAACGGTTTCCTTTCGAAGCTCGGTTCGTCAAGGATGTCCGCTCTCACCGCTTTTGTATGTGGTGGCTCTCGAGCCCCTACTGCGAAGGTTGAGTGACATTCCGAGAGAACCAGGTCTAGAGGAGTTTGTTACGGCTTACGCGGATGATATCACTATCGGCGTTACTTCAGTAGCACGCCTACTTGAAGTGGGTAAAACTATTGAGGCTTACAATGAGGTGGCAGGAGCAAAGATTAACTGGGAAAAGTCGGCACCAGGGTTGGCAAGTCGATGCCTTCAGACAGCGTTGTTGGGCGCAGGACGGAGGGACCGGCTAAGTTGCTGGGAGTTTGGTTTGGACCAGGCCTCCAGATAGAGAAGAACTGGACGGTGGTATTGAGCAGGGTGGCTGCAGTAGTCATGACCTGGTCTTGGTGGTGGCTATCCCTGAAAGGGAGGGCGGAGGTGGCCAATGTGTTTATCGCATCGGTCATTACCTACCGCCTGGCCGTCGTGCCCTTTCCTGATTCGTGGTTGATCAGGTTGGTGAGACAGCTCTTTCGCTTTTTGTGGA
>NC_068996.1:31296105-31300008 GCF_001194135.2 Octopus bimaculoides | reverse complement strand
CAAAATGCGACGATGGCCTGGGGGCGACTCTAGGTCTCGGGTTCATTCAACTGGACAGATTGTTTCACCGTACATTCGGGTTGAGAACGTTGGACAACTTCCAAAAGTCCTTAACCTGGCAATGCTACAGCGGTGCCTTGCCTGTTTGGGATAAGCTCGCAACACACGGTAAGCGTCAGTCGCCGACCTGTCCAAGATGGGGGGGAGACAGTGAAACCGTCCCTCACGCTATTGTTCAGTGTCCGGAGATATCTGAAATGTGGGCTTATGCTGAACACCTGTTGTCCGGCGAAGGAAGAGTACAGCCGTCGACTGAGTCAATTATAAAAATTGACCCACCGGAAGTTTTAACAAACGAAGGTAGGAATTGTTTTCTCACGGTTGTAGCAATAGCGAAAGAGGCAGTATGGAAGACTAGGATAAAAGGAATTAAGACAGGCAACTTTATCTCTGGCTACAATTTACGTTCAGTTTTCACTTTTCACTTGAAAAGGAAAGTGTGGCTGGAGAAGAGATGTCCGTCGGAGTGTACGTTCCAAAAGAAATGGAAGCATGTTGCACGAGTGCTGTGTGTGCAAGGAACCATGTGAATAGACGGGAAAAAAAGAACAAAAAAGATACCAGCGATAGATCGGGGCTTGTGGGGTCGGAGCGTGGCCTGATCATCGCTTCATTTGTGTTGTCTATGTACTGTTAATATCATTCGATTTTTTATATTTTATGTAATTTTTAAACTCATATTATATGTAAACCATATCGCATTACTGATCCCAATCAGTTGTTTTGTACATTTCTGTGTTTAGCCCCCGGGGGGGGGGGGCAATAAAGAAATTAGTTTTTCGTCTCTCTTTATGTTCTGAGTTCAAATTCCGCCGAGGTCGACTTTGCCTTTCATCCTTTCGGGGTCAAAAAATTAAGTACCAGTTGCGTACTGGAGTCCAATCAACTGGCCCCCTCTCCAAAAATTTCGGGCCTTGTGCCAAGAGTAGTAAAAGAATTTAGAACGCACAGTCAGAACGTAAATTCTGACAGCTCACCGCCTTCATTCCGTGTAATATTACAATTGACACGAAAAGAATGCATGTGCATAATAGTGTATCTACCTATTTATCTATCTACATCTTTGTGTGTGTGTGTGTGTGTGTGTGTGTGTGTGTGTGTATGAGTACCAACCGACTACAGATGCATCCCAATATCCCTTTAACTTAAAATAACACGCGCACACACAAACAAACATATATACATACATATCATATTTCTGGGGAAAATATTACACATGTGATTAGCATCTGCTCCAAGATGTCATCAACGTACTACCTCAAAAAACGGCATGACATGATAGCTAGTACAATATACAGTGCAATTCGAGAGCCAATCTATCCTACAATTAGCACACAGAATCTGCCTGTCACTGAATGCATATTCAAGTGTCACAAAGTATATTACTGGAACATTCCTATCAAAACGTCTATCAAGTTGTTATATCCTCATGGGTAAACGAATACACTGCAACAGTGAAACAAACAGCAGTAACCACACGGAACGTAACAACAATCTTTTAAGAACCCACAATCCAACATCCTAACTCGAACTGTAAACTTTGAACGATCAACACCCGAACTGTGGAACTAGCACGATGATTTTATTAGAACCACAAGTGTTAAACAAAGAGGGGACAATACAAGGGCCAAATGGGTCGAGGACTTATCGAATGATATGAATAAATATATAATTACGAATGAAGGTGAAACAAAAAGGAACGGACGCGTTTATTTTGTCCTTCTTTTTTAAACCCGCTTAATTTGGCATTTACGTACCCAACATTCGGGCTACTTTCTTCCATCTTCTTTCGTACTTTTCTGTCGTCAGGTATTTCTTATCCAGACATGTTTTCCGTCTTAGGTGATATAAAAAGAGGTTCACTAAAGCATGCCCAGAGACGCGTCTTCCATATCACCACTTTCTCTATATCTATTACGGCTAGAAGACGTTGAACGATCTTAATAATCGATTCGGCTGACAGCTGAACTCTCCCCAGCTGTGACAGTACCCGTTCGGTAGAAACCCACAGGTCCGAGAGATATGGACACTGTACGATTGCGTTTCAGAACAGTTTCGTTGCTCTGCCCGCAACGCGAGCATATAGGCGAAACGGTGACACCATGCCTCGCGAGTTTATCCCGAACTGGCAAAGCACTTCGGAAGCACAGCCAAGCCAGGGACCTTCGATGCAGGTTGGCTAGCTGACTTATCTCGAAACCCACACACTTCACACTTGACCTCTACCAGTCCTCTATAGTACGCCGAAGTGGCACCCCCTATGCCGGCACTGCCCGTTTGGGAAAGAAGCACGAATGCCTGTCGACTCACATGCATTCTTTTCATGTCAAGTTCCCAACCTTCGTCTACGCCTGATCCAGGTTTGCTGTTCACCAAAAAAGATGAACCTGGGAAATATCTCGTCCACGAACGGAGACCACACCGGCTTACCGTCCAGATAGAGCTAGAGGTGCCTCAACCTCAGCGCATGCCTGCGTATCGTTAACCACAGCATCCCCAACCTGTTGGCAGCAGATAAAGCGCCTTACAAGACGCCGTCTGCCCTCCCACAAGAAGTGAAAGAGCATGCGTTCCAACTTGCTTGACCACGAATCGGGGCACGGCACGAAGGTTAGGCAGTAGGTAATGACAGATGCGATAAACACATTTGCCACCTCCGCCCTCGCTTCCAGGTATGGCTCTACCCAGACCAGGTCTGAGTTATGGACGCCACCCTGCCCGTAACCTCGCTCCAATTTTTCTCTATCTAGAATTCTGGATCAAACCAATCTCCAAGCATTCTCATCGGATCGTCTGTCCAGCATCCGCCGAAGCCGTTGGACAGCATCGACTTGCCTCTCCAGGTGCCGAACTGCAACCCGACCGACTTATCCCGGTTAATTCTTGCTCCTGCCACCGCTTCGTAATACTTTAGGGCCTCACCTACCCTCTGTATGTCCTTGTCCCTGGATACGATGGCAGTGACATCGTCCGCATACGCTGAAACTAACTTTCCATATCCTAGATCTTGCGGGACTCCACTCGTCGCCTCCAATCTTCGCAGTAGTGGCTCGAGACCCAATACATACAGCAGCGGTGAGAGTGGACAATCTTGACGAACCGAGCGTTCGATATTAAACGGCTCTGAAAAGAGACCGTTCACCCGAACTACTGACTTGGTGTTGCTATATAAAGCATTGATCCAGCCGCAGATTTGTTGGGCCAAAACCGACCGCCTCGAGATCCGCCGCCAGTTACCGATTGTCTACCCAATCAAAGACTCTGGATTGGTCTAAATGGACCAACCAACGCCCCACCCTTGCCAAGAATCTTATTTTCCTTTTCTAAGATATTGTGTATAAGGTGGAGATTATTGTGTATGGTTTGCGCCTTCCCGACGACACCATCCACGACTTTCGCCATCCATTTTGCTAAAACCTTGGCCAGAATCTTCAGCTCTGCAGCAGAGTGATGGGCCTAAAGCAGTCGATTGGTACAGTTCTATATTTATGAGATGAGGAATTATGTACTTTATTTACATTATTTACAATTGACGGATATTCGTCCTCATCTTGTTTGTTGTTAACACAACGTTTCGACTGATATACCCTCCAGCCTTCATCAGGTGTTTTGGGGAAATCTCGAACCTGGGTTCTCATTCCTAAGGTATTTTTCGATGTTATTATTATTATTGAGTGAGAGAGCAGTGTATGCCATCAAAGTGACACTGGGGTAAAATATACGAAGCTCATTATACCCATCATGGCTACCTGTCTGATAAGGGTACACCAGACACATGCATCACAACCATATGTGCGCGACATGGTGATCTCATATCAAGATAAACAACGCATGACCTCGTAG
>NC_068996.1:31286893-31294953 GCF_001194135.2 Octopus bimaculoides | reverse complement strand
AATAATAATAAGAAGAAGAAGAAGAAGAAGAAGAAGAAGAAGAAGAAGAAGAAGAAGAAGAAGAAGAAGAATAACATCAACAACAACAACATTGAAAAGTACCTTAGGAATGAGAACCCGGGTTCGAAATTTCCCCACGACACCTGATGAAGGCTGGAGGGTATATCAGCCAAAACATTGTGTTAACAGCAAACAAGATGAGGACAAATATCCGCCAAATGTAAATAATGTAGTAGATAAGGTCCCCCTTGTTTGGGTCCTTTCTGATCAGTACCACCACTCCCTGACTCATAGACGCAGGAATACTCCCGTTCTGCTGTCAGTTATTGAAAACACAGGCCGGCAGGTGCCCAGACCAGTCTGTCATAGTATAATATAATTCATAAGGAACTAGCACGAATTAACTCACTTACTCAGTTCACAACTATTTATACGTTTATCGCCAGGGAGAGTCGTACTCTCGCATAACATCTTTCCTTTTGAGACTTCGTGTCCCAAAGGAATAAAGAATATTTTTATTTATATTTTGTTTTTAATATCTCTTTCACTTGGGCATTATCTCAGGTTGTTCGGTTTGCTTTCTTTTTCTCATGCTGGTTCTACAAGACTCTATTATTTTTGTTACCGGTACATCGAACATTTCACTGAATACTTCGATAGGAATTTCTTCCTGATCTTGGGTATGCCTCTTCCTTAGTTGGTTTATATGTCTCTTATGTTCACCACGTGACCCTAATTCTGGTGACAAGGCCATCTTCTCAGCCTTCTTTACCATTTCCATAGGTTTTGAAATGTACTTTATCCCTTCGACGCATTTCGTTGGCTCTTTTGTATTTCTATTACGTCTTAATTTTTCTCTTGTAGTGGCTTATCAAAAATAGATTTTATTTTTTGAACATCAATTCTGCGGGAGACTTACCTGAATTTGTGCTTGGATTAGGGGTCACTCAGTATATTCTTAAGAAATTTGTCAGTGTTTCGTCCTTACTTAATTCATTCCTCGCTTTTCTTAACGCTCTCTTATAGTTTAGTTGAGGATTTAGCTCCTCTTTCTAGCAAGTAGGCGCCTCGTGTGTCGTCCATTATAAGTATAAATTTTATTCTCTAGCTTTTTAACACCATCATTGCTTGTTACCACCTGTATTTTTGTTGTTATTATTATCAATTATTTATATTTACCGCTGATAGTAATAACATTAAAAATATTTATATGAATATTCGTTAGAATATTTACTCCTTACATATATATATATATTATACACTAAAGTCGTTATGAATTTGGCGCGGGACAATTCAGAACGCCACGGATTCCAACGAAGCGAGTTCGTTTTTCATGCGGTGACGCTTGAGGACAATTAAGGCCGTAGCCAGAATTCGAAATCATGATCTAGGTATATCCGATTCTTCATTCTACAGATTTAAGCTGTGATGATTTTGTTAATCTTTACTCGCTTGCCCGATTTTTGTTGATCCGTTGTGTATTTCAATGTAATTTAGTGGTGTAGTTGAATGTTTAGCTCCTCTTTCTAGCAAGTAGGCGCCCGCCTCGTGTGCCCTCTATTATAATTATAAATTTTATTTTCTAGCTATTTAACGCTATGTATGTGTGTGTGCGCATGTGTGTGTATTTACTGAAAATACATGTGAAGATCCGTGCATAACTGTAGAGTTTATATAAAAATTAGCAAGAAGAATGAGTAGGCAACAGGAATATTGCGTATGATGACGGCAGGTAATTGGTATATACAAATAGTGCTCAGGTGGACTTGCTACTTAAATTCGAACTATAACTAAAAATTCAGGATATTATTAGCTACTTATTGAAGATTGACTATAAGCAGTGTTTCAATCGAGCAGATATGTGTACAATAGAATAAAGGAATATATAGGCAAACAACTGGTATCAGATGATGTTATGACATTTATGTATTCAAACAATGGCACAACGTGAGGGTAGAGTTGATCGATATAAGATCAGTTGACAAATGTTCATTATCTTTATAGATACTGGTATTCTCCGGTAACAGGTATAAGGTAAGTCCGAATGATTGGTATTAAGTAAATTTGGTCATCGTAGATAGAATCTAGAGCTGGGGAAGAAAGGAAGAAGCAAGGTGTGCAGATAGTTTCTTAGAGCTCTTTCAAGAATAAGTGCGGAGATGATACATTTTCTTGCAAATGATCGACAGCCAACATTGTAGTTATAATTTATTCTGTCATTGGAGGAAGAATAAGGTCTATCTATGAGACGCTCAATATGCTGCAATGATCTAAAATAAAATACGGAAGGGAAAACAATTCTGTATAGTTGGTTATCTCAGAAAAGGCACAAATTAGAAAGTATGTCTTCAGACCATGTCGGCATATTTTAAGAAACATGGGATCAACCATTAATGTAATGAGGCATGCCCACAAGCTAGGATAGATCCGAGTCATTTTACACTCAAAGACCCGATTCCAGAAGCACTTCACCGTGTTATAAAAAAATGAACATTTTACACTAACACCGATTTACCTGAAACTCGGAGCGAGCTGGGTAAAAATCATACCACCAGAACTAGATTTCTTATAAATGGAGAAATATGTGGCTTTGGAAGACCCTAGCATGCTACTAAAAATATAAAAATCTGAGAGAAAACTTGGGTTAGGATGGGTCTAAAGATTCTGACTCAAATCAAACTTGAAACACGACAAAATCCTCAGCCCGTAATTGCAGGTGGTGTGAAGATTAAAAGGCCTTGATGCGACAAGTATGGAAACACCAATCACCTCAAGGATTTTTGCTCCCAACAACAACATGAACTGACAGCTGAAAGAAAGCTTCTACTACCACCAGCACCACAACATGAATATCAACAATAATAGCAACAACTACAAAGCAAACAGCTACAGCAACGAAAGTAAAAAAACACCAAGAGTAGAAGCAACAGCAACAAAAGAGCAGAGGATAGACCACCATCAAGTATCTCTATGTCACAGACAACAGGAACTATTGCAACAGAAAACCCTCAAAACAGCAACAAATATCCCAACAGAACAATCTGTCAAGATATGTCCCTTCTCAACTCACACTTGACATGTCGTGTGACGAGAATGAAGGTGAAGATCCTAAATAACAAAAAAAAAATTATCTATGGAAAGCAAAGCAGAAACAAAAAAACATGCATACGTGGTTTGATCAATAAGTATCCGGACTGTTGCCATAGTAATGAAGCTACATCACTCAGAATAGAGCTGCTTGGCACATATTGACCTTGAAATTTGCTGTGCATGTGCACTAAGTTTTAACATTCTAGCTCACTTCCGCTGCTTACAGTAGTGCTTGGAATGAATGTGCATAGCGTGTGATCGTCACATTGACCATGAGAGGGCAAGTTGAGCAGAGAATCTGCAGCGAATTTTGCCAAAAGCTTGGTGGTACCTGCTCAGAGGCCTACGCAAAGTTTTCAAAAAGTTTTCATCATTCTTGACACAAACCCTTGTGCAACTGAAACCCGAATGTCGTTTTAGTCAGCTAAAAACAATTTTGGCACAAATTTGGCAGACACGCATCTTATTCCCCAATCTTCAGTGATAATGGACTAATCTGCACATCTTCTGATAACTCACGGATGGTGATTCGACGATTTTCCCTCACAGTTGCACGCACATCTGCAATGTTTTTTCTCAGTTCAGCTTATTGCGGGTCTCCCAGAATGTTCGTCAATAGCTAGAACGTCAAAACGTAGTGCGCATGCACAGCAAAGTTCAGTGCCAATCTGTGCCAAACGGTTTCACTTTACGTGCTTTAGCTTCGTTACTATGGCAACAGTCCGGATACTTATTGATCAGACCTCGTACAAAAAGGTATTAGGAGTTATGAATGAAGAATTTGAGGAGATGCTTTCAGCAAGGATATACGAAAACCACGTCCAACAACAATTACACCAGTACCATCAATATCTTCATCCTCATCCTTAATACCATCGCTGCTACACACACCATCACTAGAAATAACTAATTCACACACAACAATCAGAACACAGAACCCGAAATGAAATCATAAACTACACTGGGAATGAAAAATTAGTGCATCACATACACGCGATAACTCCATAATATTAACCAACAGCTTTCATAAGAATCCTTCGAATATCACAAGATATACATCTCAAAAATAAATATTCCCACAGCCAAAAGGACGGAATACTGATTTCACCACAAGAATAATTTGAGTGGATCTTTCTCATCTTCCTCTTTCCCTGTAACGGCCTTACTTAGAATAGGCAGTATAAATACACGTAGCTTGTGGTCGCAATTGATACAGAGCCATAAAGTAGTTGAGTAAACCACTTTAGGTTTAAGTTCGGATCATCGTGATCCGAACTTCTGATCCATGTACCTTCAAGTCCATTTTCAATGGATACGGGATGAACACATCTCCAAGTCGATCGAGACTAGCAGGTGAAGTAACCGTATTGTTTCAGAAGAGTCTGGGTTTTCATAAACACAAAAGGTAATTTGGAAGTCCCGGCACGGGATATAAGCCAGATATGTTCAGGTGTCTGGAGGTTTCCTCGGAACGTCTCCTCTTTAGTGTTAGTGGGCGATTGGAAAGCCATCCTGAATGAACTTCAGATTGTGTGGAGTTAGCTGGTTTCCAGCTGCCGATAGGTATCACAGTATTTTCTGAATGTGCCTATGTAGATGTGTACAAACTGCATCGAATCGTCGAGATGATTCTAAATTGAGTTTTCGGAAGGTGAGTAGATAAGGATGTCATGTGTTGCTCATGATTTAAAATCGTCTTCTACAGAGACCTCAAATTTGTGATTTATACTACCGACCTTGATAGGTTTCATTGGCAGGGATCCAGTTACTGAAAACTGAAAGGTGAATGATCACTATTTTGTCTATTTAGATATTGATGGGAGTGTCCTTGAAGATATTTAGCTAAATGCAAAACATACGAAATAAAATTTTTAAATGATTTGCTATGAACTTTGAAACCTAATAAGTATTATTATCTCTACTCATTAACATAAACACAACGGAAGCGAAAAGTACTTTTTCCTTTCTCCACTCTAATAAGAAAAAATTCTATTTTCTACTCTTACGAATTTAGTATCTAAATTCAGTGACCCGCCTAAATAGAGTAGTAATATCTTTTATATCATAATGTCCGATATCCATTATATCATAAACCTGTATATTTAATAATGTATTCTCTTGTTAAGTTTTTTCTAATACAACGAATAATAGCTTCAATAAAATACGCGTAAGATAAATGTTTATGAACCGACTCATCACTTTTTTCTTTAATATGTACTCTGTGATCATTCTAAACGAGGAGGTCAGTGACAGAAATTGGACAGAAATATACGAGTTCGCTTCGCAATTTCCTTTTTCGACATTTAAGGATGCACATAGAGTCCTATCTATGTATCGGTTATATGACATTTAATTAAAGTTTAAATCGTTCTATGCAAATAGCTAGCGGCAAATCGCTACGGAGCTAGTTGACAGCCGGAGAAATCTTCTGTAGAAGAACTGTCAACTCAACCAAGATGATGCTGGCACCTGATTGCATCAAAAGACAGAGCACAACTTCATGACTGAGCATCAGTTTTTTATCCAAACTACGTCTTCTCCTTCCTTTCCGTTACAAACACATTAAGACTGAATTCGTAGCTTCAGATTGTATCCGACTCCTGATTGAAGGACTTCGCTCTTCTAACACTCTTATGTCACCTCGTGTATTTGTCATTGGAAAGGGCCACCTTGCAGGAATTAAGCATGCGCTCCATTGTTTGTGGTTTGTCCTTACACTTTACCTTAGTTCACAAGATTAGTCTTGGATGGAAGCAGATCATACGTAACTCATATAATGAGTCTCAACCAAAGCGGTGCCATCTGCCACACATCGTTCCATGTAAGTGACCCTTGTAATGACTCGTCCCAATTTGTCCAGTGTCCTTGTTAAGATTGGTGTATTTCTTTTGTGTATTTCCTTTTGTCTTTCTCTTTCCTTATTTCCCGAATTACCATGTTTCGACGGTCTCTATACATAGTATTTGACCACTATTGCATTTCTTTGCGCCTAGCCTTTGTCTCCGTCTGGATAAGTCCATTGACTTCCTTCAAAATGAACTTTCCTTCAGCATCTGCTATAGCGTCTAGGACATTCGATTTCCTTCCAGTTTTCATTGTCTTTGGAGCTTTCTAACATCATCTGTTGTTTTGTTTTTCGTACCTTATATTCTTTTAAAATTGAAATAAGAGGCAACTTCAGTTTTGCCTGTCGGCAGTAAAGGGCAGCATCACACATTCTAAGAGGCACATCAAGTCATTTTCCGGTGAATTTATTGATCTTTGACTCAACTGCCTCAACTACGCTCGTGGCAATTTTGAATATCAGTAGCGGCCACAACAGCATAGGTATAAGCATATGCTGGAGACACCACATTTTACGTTTCCCCAGCAATGGACAGCAGTCAGTTTTATTGAGACCTTCACCAACTTCTAAGGGAACTCTGTCACCTGTTTGGTATCTTTCAGAATCTAGTCGTGCCATCTCCCCAGAATTTTCACAAGTTGTTTTTATAAAGTCAGTATACTTTGAGCAAGAAACTTCGAAGGTGGTTTCTTGGCTCATTTTCTCTTTCCACAAGGAGGTACTCTGAGACTTCTTCGTTTGAAGTTAATCCTACACCTGATCATTAAGTAATCCAATTAATTAAGCAAATTGAGAGTCTCTGACTCTTTGAATATCAGGATGGTAGTGTCGTCGTTGAAAATCAATAGCAAGCTATTTGACATCCTTCACCTGCTGGTTTTGCCTTGCTTTCTGCACCTCTAAGAAGCGCCTACATCACCAGAAAAGAGTATTGGTGCGACTACATTCCATTTCAATTTCCACCTCCTGTCTAACCCAGTTGATTGGGTATTCTCTACTGCTGAAGCACATATTAAATCCGGTGAAGTACGCATCGAAGGTTTTGTATATCCCCCTTGAGGATATAGCGGTTCGGCAATAGACCCCGACAGGCTATGTAGCAGGCTCCAAAAATATAAGCCCTGAGGTCGATGTGTACGTATATGTATATGTGTATGTGTGCATGTATACATATGCATGATATATATATATATATATATATATATATATATATATATATATATATATATATATATATATACATTAGGCCGAGTAAAAAGTAAGCAACGTTTTGAAACATGCAATTCATCACGATATACTTCAACAATGCAGAAATTCTTTTCATCAAAATAAGTACCATTACAATCAACGCAATTTTGACTACGAGTTACAAGTTTGTTTATTCCGGTAACATAAAAATCTGTAGTTCTAGAGCTGACGAAGTCTTTGAATGCACTTTCAGCATCGATTTGATATTTGAACTCCTCTCGCAGGAAACCATTATGGTACTTGAAAAAGTGGTAGTCGGTAGGAGAAAGGTCTGGGGAATAAACTGGGCAGAGAACTTCGTAGTCAAGTTCCCTCAACATCTGGACTGAAACGTTTGGTTGAGCTTGTCATAAAGAATGATTGACCCTCTTCTGTTGACTAGTCTGGGATGGAGGAGTAACGGTTTTTTGTTCATTTTGGCGATTTCATGGCAGTATGTTTCTGCAGTAATGATTTTTCAGGGTTTTAAGAAGTTATAGTGGGAAGAGTCCCGCAGCAGTCACCAAACAGTCACCATAACCTTCTTTTTGAAGAGCTCATGTTTAGGAAAGGTTTTCAATGCTTCATTTTGTTTTTTATTATTGTACAGAATCCACTTTTCATCGCAAGTTACAATACTGTCGAGAAATGGAACGGGCTGGTTACGGAGAAGAAGCGACGAGCAAATTTCGTATCTCTGCATTTTCTGATTTTCATTCAAATCGTGTGGAACCCATTTGTCAAGGTTTTTTCTGATTTTTCGATCGTATGCAAATGGTTGCAGGCAGTTTTCTGGATAACTTTTGCCAGTTCTAGAGTGGTTTTACGTGAGTCTTTCTCAATGACAGTGTTCACCGTCATCGATGACAGATGGGCGTCCAGTATGCTAACGATCTTC
>NC_068996.1:31276664-31286519 GCF_001194135.2 Octopus bimaculoides | reverse complement strand
TATATATATATATACATACTAATATATGTAATAAATACAATCCATATAAATATCAATGTGTATTATGTATGTATGTATGTATGTATGTATGTATGTATGTATGTATGTATGTATGTATGTATGCGTGTATGTTTACATGTGTGTGTGTATTTCTGTGCGTGTTGTTCACGTATTAACTTAGATACTACAACTGGAGTAGTTTCACAATCAACTAATTTACTGGGTTACGTCCCTTTAATAGATGATTCTATCAGAGAGGACTGATCGCTCATGTTCTCTGACTACCGCACAGTTCTGAATTCTGTCGTCAGGCTGGAATTTAGCACTCTTTAAATGCATTCTGACCACATACTACACAAACGAATGTTCTGAAACCTTATCTAGGGCGTTGTATATATTTGATACAACACATTATCCTACTTTTCTTCATTTTCGCTTACCTTTTTTTCTTTGTCTATAGCTTTTTTTTTATTTTTACTTTTACTGGAAATGTGTTTTATGTAGTTTATTTTTCACTACTCAGTTTCTGAACACGATGTAACCTAATGTCAATGTATGTGCCATATTATTACAAATGATAATGAAAACATTATATTTTGTTCTGTTGACATTTTTCTTTCATGATAGGTTTCTGATGTAAGCTCAGTTTTAGGTGCATGTGAATACACTTCTCTTACTTGTGATTTCATCTCAATTACTTGAATTAATTCAGTTTAGTTTTTAGGAAATTCTACAGACAGTACACGTTTCACTTTATTTACAAAAGTGATAATGATGTGTGGCCTAGCAAGAGTATGTAGGAAGTAACTTTGAATTTTATCTTTAATATGTTTCTCACTCCGAAACATTATTTCTTAAAAATGTCACGCCTTATATTACATTCAATGATTTCAAACGTTTACATTCTTACAGGGGCTTAGTTCAGGAAGAAACTCGGTTAATTAGAACTATTTGTATTGATAAAAGTCAGGCTGAAAAAAGTGATGATGATATTTTTCACAAGAAAACCTGCATTTTGAAAAGAACAGTAGATACTGTTTCTACTGCTGTATATTGATATTGGAAAAAAAAACTATCAGATCATGAGTGGGTTTCTGAAAGTAAATGAATATTAAGAACTATTGATTAAATTGGCAAGGATTAGTATACATTATAAGATATAAACTACATGTAATAAGCAAATACACTGCGTAAACTTCAAAACAAATGCGTTTTTAAATAAGAAAAATAAACATAAAATATTAGTTGCTGCGGGATAGATGCTAGACAATAAGAATTGTTTGGGTTTATACAGAGATTAATTTGGTAAAAACTCAAAAACAACAGTTTTCTTATCGGATCAACGGATGTTTGGGTCAGAGCATTGAACAGAAAACAAATGTTGGAATTCGCTAAAAGTAGTAATGTTACATTTTTAAAAATTCTTTTAAATGACAAGAAATTACGAATATATTTACACAATAATATCCAATATACAATGCGTTGAAATCATAGAATTTCAAAAAGGTAATACTTGTATGGTTACTCCAAAACAATCAATACTAATATACACCTCGCAATACACTTACAACATAGGGCAGTGAGCTGGCAGATTCCTTAGCACGCCGGCCAAAATACCTACTGGCATTTCGTCCGTCTTTACGATCTAAGTTCACATTCAGCCGAGATCAACTTTGCCTTTCATCCTTTCGGGTTCTATGAAATAAATACCAACTGAGCACTGGGGTTGAGGCACGTAATCAACTTAACCTCTCCTTCGAAATTACTGGCCTTGTGCCAAAACTTGAAACCAATATACTAACAATATGAAATACTATGTCACCTCTATCATACACCTCAAATCTACATAACAATACACTAGACAACCATTGACATTACCATAGACCTAACAAAAACTATCATATACAATACCAGTACAGCTCACTTCATTACACACTGTACACTATATACTATATACTAATATATACACTATACACTTTATACTTTTGCACTATACACTATATACTATATACACTATACACTATATACTAATATGTATCACACCAAGTTTAATATCTGTCATTATTACAGAGTACATTTACATTGCCACACATCACGCTAACGCAACGAACAACATGCCAACACTACCGTCCACAACACCAACACTACCATATGCTGTACAATCACTAACAAATACCATACAAACACTACTATACAATATACCAACATTGCTTCACATACCAACATACCAACATTTCTATCCATCATACAAATCACAAAGAAAACTACTATACACCAACGCAACAGTTTCTCTATGGTTTCTTGATTTGCAAGAAAAAGTAGCTAAATCACGCTCAATGCAATATCTTAAAGAAAGGTATGTTTCTCATAGTTGATCTACTTTTGAACATAAGTCTACTGTCCAGTAGCTTAACTCCAACACACTTATACCACAACATAACAAACTGCAAGGGAACCTCTGCGAAGTTGACTGACCTACAAGAAATAGAAGCCGTATCTCCTACAAATAAAAAAAGTTGCCATCTAGCATTTCCTTAAAAATATCAGATGATCAAGGATAGAATGCCTTTCTTCATATTTCTGCGGGAACAATTTTCACCAGGGACTAAACAATAACAACAAAAAAATAAAACAACAGTGTCATCAATATTGCATTGCTACTACCAACACTTCCACTACAATATCACGTATAGTTCAACAACCTTCATTCTCATAAACCAGAGTTCAACTTCAGAATTATCTACCTTTGCAGCGCACCACTTGTGTTATTAGAGAAAATTTAATGGTCATTCTCTTACTTCAGAAGTTTTATTGAACATACTGGAAGAAATTCAATGAAAATATCTGACATTATACAATGCAGAATGGTTTAGAATTTACACCATATATTTCTGATAAACTAAACTAAATATATCATTATTATTTCGGCTATAAACCGCCGCCGTACAATAACACATCAAAATAATTCATAATCTCGATATATTGTACCGACTGTATTAAATGATGTCTTCGGAACTAAAGGTATAATGTATATGTGCATAGACATAAAAATGGTTGTGTGGTTAAAACGTTTAATTTCAATTACATGATTTCGGGTTCGTTGCACGTTAACTATTGTAGCCTATAGTTGATCAATCACCTTGTGAGTGAAACTTGGCGAATGGAAACTATGCGAAAGCTTTTTCTATATTTGTGTGTGTGTGTTTGTGTGTGTGTGTGTGTGTGTGTGTGTGTGTGTGCGTGCGTGCGTGCGTGCGTGCGTGCGTGCGTTACGTGCGTGCGTGTGTGTGTGAGTGCGTGTGAGTGTATGTGTGTATTTGGATGTATCTGTGTGTATGTGTGTGTAGACCACTTTTGTTACCTTATGGGGCAAAATTTTAAAGGAATATTTTTTCAAAGCAAAGCAACATATCCAATACAGCTTCCATATACTCCTACTTGCTGGCCAACCAGCAAGCAAAAGAATAAATGGGACGTAATTTCGAAAGTCAAAGTATAGCTTGCAGACAAAAACCTTCTAGCATACAGCTGTAGTTATAACCGGCAATATTAGTAGCAGCCTCTAAGACAACGAGCTGGCAGAATCGTTTGTACGCCGGGTAAAATGTTTAACGGCATATCGTCTGCGTCGAAATGTTGCCGGAGCAACAGTTATTACTGTTGTTGTTTTTGCTACTCCTTTACGACAAATGTATGTTCATAGCACACTGGATTCATTAGAACAAGGGACAACAAGAACAGCCAGAGCCAGAGGTACCTCTGGAATAATTAGTCTAACAAATCATCTGTGAATTTAACTAGTCATCGACTACTGTTAGATTCTTAAGTCCAGTGTAGCCTCTGGCTGACGAGACGCAAACGATGTTAACATCGCATGTTTCAGACCGGATGTTTTGTTAATGAATCGAATCCGTTATGAATACAAGATCGTTTTGATAATCGATGATCAACGCACATATGACGATTTATTATAGATATACATACACACAGACACACACATACATATATTTATTTATATATAGTTATGTATACGCTTATATATACATATACAAGTACATATATATATATATATATATATATATATATATACATGCATATATGGGTACAGGACGTCACTAGGGGTGCAAATAACATGAAATAAGTAAACAACGAGAAAAAATGGAAAACAGGACAAGAAAACACAGAGAAAGGACCCTTCATCAGTTGTCGGCTGTCTATCTACCCCTCGAGCATTTACTGACAATATGAGTCTTAAAAGACAGTTGGTCCCATAAATTCTAAAATAAAATTTATGATTTATGGAAGATCAAAGTTGGGAACAAAAACATGACAGTGGAGACATACAAGGAAATCGAAAGAAAACAAACATGGAGGATCGTTAGACCAGAATGAGAGAAGAATAGAGAACGCCGGGAGAAATATTTTTTTTTGAAGAGAAAAGATAGAAGAGAGAGGGAAAATCATGTCCGCTCTTTTGAATGTCCGTACAAGAAAAGAAAAAGGGAGACGTGAATAAAATAAAGATGGACACGTCCATCTTTCTTTTCCTGCACGGACGTCCAAAAGAACGGGCGTGTTTTTCTCTCTTTATCTGCTATTTTTTCTTTTTCAAAAAAATGTTTCTCTCAAGGTTTACTATTTTCCTTTCGTTCTGGTCTAACGATCCTCTGTGTTTGTTTTCGTTCGGTTTCCTTGTATGTCTCCACTGTCATGTTTTTTTCCCAACTTTGACCCTCCATAAATCCTAAATTTTATTTTAGAATTTATGGGAGCAACTGTCTTTGATGACTCATATTTATCATTGAATGCTCGAAATGAGGAGTAGATAGACAGCCGACAACTCTGTGTTTACTTGTCCTGCTTTCCATTTTTTCTCATTGTTTACGTATTTAACTCGTTTGTTTACGTATTTCATGTTATTTGCACCATTGGTGACGTCCTGTACTCATACATGCATATGTGTGTTTGTGTGTGTGTGTGGAATAATTACTATGAAGCATTGTGTAGAATATATTGTATAAAGGATCGTGGGTAAGGCCAAAACAATGCGAAGTAAATGGAAAGTAAATCACAAGAAAACAAATATATGAATTAATGTAGACTTACCTTGTTTTCAGTATTTCAGGGTTATGACCCCATTTTCAAGAAATTGACGATTGTTGCCGATGTGTGTGTGTGACATCGACAACAATCGCCAATTTCTTGAAAATGGGGTCATAACCCCGTAATATTGATTACAAGGTAAGTCTTCATTAATTCACACATTTTTTTCTTGTCATCTACCTTGCATTTACTTCGCATTGTTTTTGGCTTTACCCACGTTCCTTTATACAATATATTATACACAATGCTTCATAGTAATTATTCCATTATAGATAGATAGATAGATAGATAGATAGATAGATAGATAGATAGATAGATAGATAGATTTGTATGTATGTATGCATGTATGCATAAGGCAACGGTTTTCCCGAGGCAGCAAGGTTATAGTAGAAGACGTTTGCCCAAGATGTTGAGCACTGAAAGTGAACCTGAAACTAGGTGTGTGTAATGCGAACTTCTAAATCATACAGTCATGCCTGCAGATGATGAGGAGGAGGAAGAGGAGGAAGTGGAGGAAGAGGAGGAGAAGGAAGATCAGGAGGATTAAGGGCAGGAGGAAGATTATGATGATGATGATAACGACGACGACGATGGTGATGGTAATAAGAAGAAGAAGAAGAAGGAGGAGGAGAAGGAGGAGGAGGAGGGGAGGAGGAGAAGAAGAAGAAGAAGAAGAAGAAGAAGAAGAAGAAGAAGAAGAAGAAGAAGAAGAAGAAGAAGAAGAAGAAGAAGAAGAAGAAGAAGAAGAAGAAGAAGAAGAAGAAGAAGAAGAAGAATGCAGCTACAACTAATGAATTGACAGTGGCCGATATAGACGAATGATTATCATCTGATTCTATCACGGAGATGAAACAGAATAGTATAAAGAAATAACGTAAAAGTGTCAAAATATGTTATTCTACAAAACTTTATCTAAAAGCAATCAGATGGATATAACGTTTTTTTTAGCGAAATCCAATTACTGATCTAAGTTAAATTAATCTTCATTGCGTTAAATCTGTGATAATATTGAAAGAAAATTCACGCGATCTTAATAATAACTTTAATAAATATTTTCTGATTATATCATGAAGAGTCTGATATTAATAATACACCAACAGGCACAATGAAATTGCTAGATATACTCACATAAACTGTGCCAATGCCACGAAATTAGTACGGAACATTTGGCATAAATACATGTCATAGACTGTGCCTGTAAATGATAGAATGGCAAATATTTATATACTAACAAAGTAGAGACAAACTGTTAGATATTAAATATTACAAAACCATATTGACAGAGATGTGTTCGCTATATTGAAGTTAAAATCTGGACAACAAAAAGCATTTACCGGAACTAGATAGAAAAATTATTATGACGTGAAGTTCGAACAAACATGAATATTTAAAATGTAAGCATGGAAAATCTAAAATATACAAATACAAGCACTCTTAATCCACTAACCGATGGATTCTAGCTTGAACGGTCTCTGGTAAACTTAACTATGTAAGACATTCAGTGTAAAACATTTCGCTCAGGACTGTATATTACAATGGAGAAAAAGAGGTACATAGAGAAGACCCGAGTGGTATTTGGTGAATGGAAACTGTGCGAAATTTTATTCTAAATTTGTGCGTGTTTCTGTGAATATGTATAGGTATGTGAGGGAGCAATGTTTGTTACTTGGAACAAAATTTTAAAAGGATTTCATATGCGGTAATACGAACCACAGAGATAGACTCTACGAGGTCATTCGATCCTACAGCCAGATATTTTAATGTTTACGTAATCTATCAGAACTTATAAGCCAGTTATTTAAAAACAGAGAAAGAAGTCCCAGGTGTCACCATCTATAAGAAAAAGAGTTGCTTCAGCAAGAATATTGTCGAACTCAATATCCCCAGTAGTTTGGAGAAACTTTAAGAAGTTGCCTTTGAAAGATATGTACTTGCAGTTGTTTAGCGTCAAGTTGTCCTTATTGAGTTGAGTTGTGATTAAAAACAGAGTGTACTCAGGACCACATTAACGAATTGGTCCTTCATGTCAAAGACGATGGAGTGTTATTTGAAGGATATTTGGCGGCTGTCAGATGGATTGTACCTGCGTGTTCAAAAGAACAGATTTATACATAGTATATGTATAGAATGACAACAGAGTAACGCCGTTAGTAGAAGAGGTTGGGAAGCTAAAACATGAGAGTGAAGTATTGTATCTGAATAAATCAGGGGAAGTTAGTTTAGTTAAGAGAAGTTAATAGAAGTCAAAAGCACTTATGAACAACACAGGTGAAAAAGTAAAAATTGAGGAAATGAAAAAGTTCAAAAATTGTAAAAAGGTGATATATTTAGTTTTTCCATTTTTTAAACTTTTATTTTTATCTAGTTTCAGCTCACGAGCTGTGGACATACTGGGGCACCGTCATTTGGTGTTGCTACATAATTTTACTTCACGAATGCTTTTCAGGCATTGACATTTGGTGCATGAGAGAGTTTGATGCAGTTGCTCTCATCTGCACCTCCTGCCGTGGTTCATCTGGGACATCTGACAGCCTCATCTTGAAGACACCTACATCCACCGCATGCAGGTCTCTCAGGTCCTTCGGGAGGATATTGAAGAGCTGTGGACCTCTGAAGTCCAGGCTATATTTTGATAGATTACCCAAACTTCAAAATACCTTCGAAGAAAAAGCTTTTGGAACAATGCAAAAAAATACCAGCACATGTTACTTCGTATTTCTAGTTAATCACACACAAAGACAGTGTGCAGATTGTTTAGCTCATCGAACACCTGAATAGTCATCGTTGAAAACGACGGATATCCATTGCTCTGCGTGTGGTGGGAGTGTATAGAGTGAAGGGAGGAGTGGCAGAGATGTATTTATGTTAATATGAATAATCTCATTTATCTATGTACATTGGACTGCGTTTTCCATTACTTTTTCTTATGTAAGATGAGAGGGTACAATTTGAGAAAAATTGCGTGTCGAGCAGCCGGGCAGAGGCTTCCCTCGTTGGCTCGAAGTAATGTTTGATATTGTATATTTCCAGACCAGTTGCATAATGTAGTTTCTGTCATAACAATTCCATCATCTTTTTTTTTAGATCAAGAACTACTTTATTCAATAGAACATATATCTAAGGTTATAGGGTAGCTTTTCTTTTAGTTTTTTTGTTTTTTGTTTGTCTGTTTTTTGTTGTTTTTTTTTAGAATTTTGGCCACAATGTTTAGACGGTTGGGCGACCATGTGCTGCACCCTATTGAACAAAATTGTTACTGAACAATTCTCTTTTCATTTTCAAAGCACTTCCTATTTAGAGTAGGTAGATGAACTAACAATCTAACTTATTGCATTACTTCAGCGAAATGGTCCCCGTTAGTGATGGTGTTAGTTTTGATTTAGTAAAGGCGGCTGTTAAAAGGAGGATTGTTTTTCGGTCAAAATAGACGTATCAATAAATATTCTTTATTATTATTGGCTTCAAATTTGGGCACAGGGCCAGAAAATTTCGGTGAAGGGATAAGTTGATTACATCTACCCAGAGTGTTCAACTGGTACTTATTTTATCGACCCCTCAAAGATGAAGGGCAAAGTTGACATCGGTGGAATTTGAACTCAGAACGTGCAGACTGCTAAATGCCACTAGGTATTTGGCCCGGAGTGCTAACGAGTCTGCCAACTCACCGACTAGCATTTATTGTTATTAAAGGTATAACGAAGGCTGGTTGAATCGTTAGCACGCCGGGCAATATGCTTAGAGCCATTTGAATACTGAGGTTGATGTAATCGACTTGCCCTCTACTCCAAACTTGCTGGCCATGTGCTAAATTTGAAATCATTATTATTATTAAAGATATAACTAAGGTACCGAGGTTGTTAGAGTATCGAGAAAATGCCTTTCCATATTTTCTCCGATTGTTTGCGTTCTTTGTTCAAATACCGCCGAAGCAACTTTGCCTTTTATTTCAGTAAGGTTGATAAAATAATGGACCATTCAAGAACTTGGATAAATACAATCAAACCCAGAACCTGACTGGTATTTTATGTTATGAAAGACCTACATGTGAGTATGTGTGCGTGTGTGTATGTGCATGCGCGTGCGTGTGTGCCTATGTATACGTATATGTGTGTATGTATGTGTGGTTTATATCCCATTGAACATATTTTACCATTTCTAATCGACTACTTGAGATGTGTGACAAAATCACGCCTGTATGGCAACGCCAGTTTACTAGTAAAATTTATAGTATTTTTTCATGTTATTTCGGAGACATCATATACACATTGATAGTTTTCTCAGATAATCTCACTCCCGCTTTCTATGTTCTCTCTCCATCTCTCTCCATCATTCCCGCTCTCTCTCACTCTCTCTCTCTCTCTCTCTCTATGTATCTATCTATCTATCTATCTATCTGTCTATCAATCTCTATATCTCTCTCTATCTATCTACCTCTCTCTCTCTCCCAACACCTCTGCTTGTATTTAAGGATAACTATCTCATTACATTTGAAACTCTTTTCAATGTGTTTATCAATCTCATTGATCCATGTATGTTTCTTCCACCCAATCCCCCACAACACACACACGCACACACACACACACACACACACACACACGCACGCAACCCCTTTTTTCTTTTTCTTTTTGTTTCTCTTCATTATTTCTATCTCTTTCACCCTGTCACTCTCTCTTTCTTTGCCTCTCTCCTTGTCACTCTCTCTTTCTTTGCCTCTCTCCTTGTCACTCTCTCTTTCTTTGCCTCTCTCCTTGT
>NC_068996.1:31275304-31276567 GCF_001194135.2 Octopus bimaculoides | reverse complement strand
TCTCTCTCTCTCTCTCTCTCTCTCTCTCTCTCTCTCTCTCTCTCTCTCTCTCTCTTTCCCTCTCTTCTGTACGTTCATTATTTTCCGCTGTTATTCGCAAATTCTTCCTTTACTTCTACCCTGCCCCATTCTCGATGATTTTTCTTTTTTTTTTAAGATAACATCTCACTCATTTTTCTTCTTGACATTTTTTTCTTTAAATAGGCACTTGTGATTATCCACTCTTTAAAAATTCCTCGTTTTCATATTTAACACTGCTCAGATATTGAAGCTAGATTTTCAGCTTTAAATTTAATTTACTTCTCTACAACAATGAGTCGCGAACATAATGCTGCCAACTTTAATATGGCAAAAAGGCAAGATGCTACCAAAGATATTCTACAGTGATAGATGAAATTTCTGCTACATCTAGTAATATTAACTCTACAACAAAAGAGCTTCGTTTTATTTTAGAATTTTATACACAGCATAATCTTAATATTGGCACCAAACCAGAGAACCTATGAGAAAGATATCTTCCATAGAATCGGAACTAGTGTACACACTCTGTATATTGTATTGCTAGCGGAAATTAGATTTTGAAAATAGGTCGAGTTTCTGAACTGAAATGTTACATTTAATTCAAAAATTGACTATTTGCCGGCATTTCGTTTCCGTTTATTTATCATATTTATGAATTGTTATAATTGTTTCAAATTTTGGCACAGTCGGCAGTTTTTAAGTTTAGAGGTAAAAAGCCTACATTTACCCCAGTACTTGACTAGTACTTATTTTATTGACACCGAGAGAACGAAAGGCAGAGTCAACTTTGGCGAAATATGAACTCATTGTGGACGAAATGCTGCAATTTATCAGGCGTGCTAAAGATGTTGCTTGCTTGTAACGCAAGGTGAATAGTTATAATAGAACAGGCTAATATATATGAATTCACATGTACACACACAGAGAGAGGCACACATACGCTCATATATAATGATGGACTCTGCAGACGACGTATGAGCGCTCAGCTTTTTACTGCATAACGATCTGCACAAATGATTTGTTTATAGTTATCAAATGTTCGTGCTGTACATTCGCTAACTCTCTCCATCAAATCGAAATTGTCTGAACAGGTACGCTGTGAACCACGCGTCAGGTGTCGAAGTGATCACAGAGCACAATGCTCCACCCGGTCGAAGAATTGAAATCACGACCTCGCGATCGTAAGTCTGAGTCCCTAACCACTAGGCAATGCACCCTCATATATATATATATATATATATA
>NC_068996.1:31273514-31274680 GCF_001194135.2 Octopus bimaculoides | reverse complement strand
TATATATATATATATATATATATATATATATATATAATTTAGAGAAGAACCACCGATATACAATTCAAACAATGAAGGAGACCAATCACGATCTAAAAAAGCGTACTCTACAAAATACTAATTTAAAAATCTATAAAAGCTAAACGAAAAGTATAAAATCCATTAAAATCTATAAAATACAAGTCTAAAATTTTAATTCAACTTAGTGAATTGATAAAATAGAAGGGAAAGTGTTGACTACGCGCGTTTTGTGGCCACCTCTTATTAGTTCTAATTATTTCGACTTTAATAATAATTAAAATTGTAATCTTCCAGTAAATAGGTTAGTTCCCCTATTCTATTAAACATGTTATTTTATTCATTATAATACGATCTTCTTTCTTCTTTGACGCCATATTGTCACGTGGCTTACTTCGTATAGATTCTATGCATTAAGGTTAAAATCAGAGTTCACAAGAGATCGTCGATAAGATAAGTGATGCCGTTTATTTTACTAATATTGTTTAACGTTCGAATTTATTTATTTAATAACACTCTTTTTATATGTATTTCTGTTCATAAAGATGTTTACCATCAGTCCACAGATATTATTTTAGACGAATCATACCTTTAACTTGAATGATTAGTATTAAGCGTTTATATTTCATTTATTGTACTAACGAGAGCTTTCCTACAAGCACTGATATTTTTATTATTTACTTAATAAGATACGTTATTTAAATTCTTATTTTTCCAGAGACCTGAGGAGTGACTGTATTTTGAGTAGAATATAATCTCGATTAATTTATTGTGAATTGTACTGTTTTTTTCTGCTACAATGTGACCACGAAACGAGCGTAGTCAACACTTTACCTTCCATTTTATCAATTTACTAAGTTGAATTCAATTTTTAGTCTAGTATTTTATACATTTTAATGGATCTTATACTTTTCTTCTAGATTTTATAGATTTTTAAATTAGTATTTCGTATAGTACGCTTTTCTGGATGGTGATTGGTCTCCTTCATTGTTTGAATTGTATATCGGTGGTTCTTCTCTAAATTATATTCATATACATATATTTTTTTTATTATAAAATTCAATTTGGTATTACTAAATTGAATATTCTTGTGTGTTTGGTATTTTATATTTCCTAATATCATTATATATATATATATATATATATAT
>NC_068996.1:31266382-31271717 GCF_001194135.2 Octopus bimaculoides | reverse complement strand
TGGGTCATTGCGCCTCCACACGCATACATACATACATACATACATACATACAAACTTATATCCTTATGGATAAATGAATACACTGCAGTAGTGTAATAACAATATAATTGAAACAAACAGCAGTAACCACATAGAACATAACAATCTTTCAAGAACCAACAATCCAACACGCTAACTTAAACTGTAAACTTTGAACTATCAACACACGAACTGTGGAAGTAGCACAAATTACCTCACTTACTCAGACTGCTGCTATTTATATGTAGTGGTCCAGTCCATTCTCACCAGGGGACATCATACTCTCGCACAACATCTCCCCTTTTGAGATTTCGTGTTCCAAAGGAATAATGAAATTTTATATTATATTTTTTTTTTAGTATCTCTTTTACTTGGGCATTATCTCAAGGTGTTCGGTCTGCTTTCTTTTTCTCATGCTGGTTCTACGGGACTCTATTACCTTTGGTATCAGTACATCAAATATTTCACAGAATATTTTCATGGGAATTTCTTCCTGATCTTGGGTATGCCTCTTCCTTAGTTGGTTTACGTCTCTTATGTTCACCATGTGACCCTTTAATTAGATACCTCATACTTCCAATTTTTCTGGTGACAAAGCCATCTTCCCAGCCTTCTTTACCATTTCTATAGGTTTTGAAATGCACTTAATCTCGATATATTTCGTTGGCTCTTTCGTATTTTCTTTACGTCTTTTTTTCTCTTGTACTAGCTTATCAAAAATGGATACATAAATTCTGCAGGAGACTTCCCTGAATTTGTACTTAGATTGGGGGTTATTCTGTATATTCTTAAGGAATTTGTAAGTTTTCGTCCTTACTTAATTCATTCCTCGCTTTTCTTAACGCTCTCTTAAAGGTGTCCACAAATCCTTCTACCTGCCCGTTTGACCTCGGATGGTAAGGTGGAGTGAAAATATGCTTCATCGCATGCCTTTTATAGAAGTTCTTGAATTCATACCCAGAGAACTCTGTTACGTTGTCTAAACATAGCGTGGCAAGATCACCGTATCGCACAAGCAATTCGTGTAAGAACTTTATAGTTGTCTTACAGGTTGGTCTATGGCACCGAAAACCTCCGGCCACTTAGTACAGCTATCTACTACGATTAGGTAGTAAGCGTTCTTAATCGGTCCGGCATAGTCAATGTGTAACCTAGACAATGGGTTCTCTGTCTGTGGGCCACGATTGATATTTTACCGCCAGTTATTTGGTCGCGAGCGCGCATTCTCCTCACATTCTAACCAAGTTTTCAATATTTCGACCTATAATCGGCTAGTTGACACAACGTTCGTCACAACACTTTTAATTTCACTTTCTGTCAGCAGTGCAGCTATAACAGTCTCTTTTAGTGGTTCCATATTTTTTGGAATTAATCTCGAAAGGCGGTCCGCATGACCAATTTTTTTTTTTTTCCGATGGAATTTATTGCATTTTGAAATTATAATTTAGTAATGTTACCCCAACGCTGCAGGCGGTTCACAGTATAAGTCGGTAACCCATTTTTAGACTCATAAATCGACAGCAAAGGTCTATGGTCTGTTCACGATAAAAAACTTCTGCTATGCAGAAATCTGTGAAATTTTTTTAACTGCAAAAATAATTGCTAGGGCCTCCTTTTCAAATCTCTTCTCTGCTACTTTTAACGAATGTGAAACATGAACACTGATTTTGTACTTCCGTCTTCGTATTTATAAAGTACAACTGCACCTAATCCGTGGTTAGAAGCATCAGACGCTACAATGATGTACATTTCGGGATCCTAATATTCTGATGACAGGTCTGAGATTAGAGTTTTTTATTTCTTCAAATGCGTTTTGGTATTTAACTGACCAATTCCACTTTACTCCTCTTTTAATAAGTCGTTCAATGGAGCTCTTAACTTGTGCATATTAGGAATGTAGCATTGGTGGTATTTTTCCAGCCCAAGAAATAGTTCTAAAGTTGGAATAGTTGTTGGCACAGGCATATTCCTTATTGCGTCTGCCCTCGACGGGTCAGGATATCTGCCACTTTTATCAATTATTTGCCCTAGGTACTTAATTTGAGGTAAAAAGAATTCACATTTCTCTTCACTCAAAATGCACCCGAAAACTTTAATTTTCTTAAACACAGATTTTATGTCTTCCACATACTGTTCCCGAAAATTATTCTTGATCAAAATATTGTGCAAATACGGAGTTGCAAATTCACAATCAGATTACATAGTATCCATGATTTACTGGAAAGTTGCTGGTGCCACTTTAAATCCAAAAGTTAATCGTGTGAATCTGTACAATCCGCGATGTGTATTTATTGTCAAATATTTTAAGAACTTTTCATTTACTTCTATCTGTAAATAAGCTTCAAACAAATCTAATTTGGAAATTTCTTTTTACTATTTAACGTTGAAAAAATGTCCTTTACAGTCGGGAGTGGGTTGTGGTATGTTTTTAAGCAGTCGTTCAGTCCTGTAGAGAAATCAGCACACTGCATGATATTATTTTTTTTAATATATACTATGGGTGCCACTCACTTCGAGTAATCCACATTTTTGGTGACTCCATTCTTTTCGAGTTTGTCCAACTCTTCATTTATGGTTTAAATTGTTGCGAACGTTACTTTTCTGTTTGCTTTAAATATAGATACAGCGTTTTCACTGACTTGGAAATAGGCTTCCATGTTCCTACATAGACCTAGATCCTCTGATAACACTTGCTGGAACATTTTTTCAATTTTTTCTTCAGGTCTTCCGAAGACTTGTTTTTAATGGGACAACCATTTATGCTATTTCAGTAAAGATTTATGGGGTGGTGCCATAAATCGAATAGTTCTAACCAATCTATACCAAACAGATTGATTGTATTATCCGCAACGAATAATTTTGCTTCGCGTGTCTTTCCTCGAAATGTTTTACCATGAAATGTAATTTATTGCCCATTACACCATGCGCTATTTTCGCTGTTTTTACGTAATCTCGGTTTACCAATTTTCTTCCAAGTATTCGCATTTATAATCGAGAAGTCAGTACCTGTGTCTAACTGTAATTTGGTATTTACATCATTTATGCACGAATTTGCTTGTTTTTCTGTCGCAATCACTCTCTGCTGAAAACACCTTAGAACTTTTTGTGTTTGAGGCTCATAGTCTTGTTCTTCAATGATAACTGTGTTCCAGCTTCTGACAACTATAGTCTTTTTGCAGTGTAGGCAGCCACAACCATAACACGGATTGAGGCGTGATACTTTTTTATTGTGCCTCCTGGGAGGACACATCTGAATTTTTGCAGTGTCTTTGTCTTGCATTTTTTTCACATCATGTTTAAGATTTACCATAGTCTGACATTCTTCTGCGATGGTCTGTAAATATAAATCCTGGTTCGCTTGCTCCATTGTCGAGGGAATCCTTGCCCGAATTTCTCTATCTTCAGGTGCTATAAATCATTGTACGAAGATAAGGGATTTGAACATATCCTGAGTGAGATCCTGGTGTTTGAAATTTTCGCACATACGGTTGACTATTCCGGCGTAGATAATAAACTCATCTTTCTCATTTTTATTAAGTTCTAACACTCCATTCTGATACTGAATTACGAACTTACATCACGAAAATTTTTTGAAAGCTGTTTCACGGTTTCATGGAAACAAATCTCACTTGACTTTTTGGGCAGAATCAAGTTACAGTAACGCTCATATTAGGCAGGAGCTACCTTGCATAGTAGCCTTACTTTCTGTTCCTCCGACCATAACTTGCACTCGTTGTTAAAAATTTCCTTGTATCTTCTATAATACGCAGAAAACGTAATACCCTCCTCCAGATTATAGGTAAATTCAGAAATTACATTGGCCACGCCGTCTGACGTAAACGAGCTCACTGGATTTTTGATTTCGCCGACTGTAACTCAATTGTTACTGTTGCTGTTGCATTAGTTTTTGCAATGCCCTAGCTGCTCTTGTTGCTTCTCTTGAAGTTGTACTACTGGGGCTAATAGGTTTTCCGTAACACAGAATGTGTCAAATAACCAATGTGAGTTTCGAACGATCCTCATCGCCAGATGTTATATCGTTATGGATACACGAATACACTGCAACAGTGTAATAATATAATCTAAACAAACCGCAGTAACCACACGTAACGTAACAACATTTTTTAAGAACCAACAATCCAACATACTAACTCGAACTGTAAACTTTGAACGCCAGCTTTGAACTATCAACACATGGACTGTGGAACTAGCACGAACTGCCTCACTTACTCAGACCGTTACAAATTATATGTAGTGGTGCAGTCCATTCCTGCCAGGGGGCGTCGCCCTCTCTCACAATACATACATACATACATACATACATACATACACACACACACATGCATACATACATACATACACATACATAATACATACATACATATACACACGCACACACACATGTATACATATATGAAAACATACATATATATACATACATATATGCATACATACATACATACATATATGAGGAACCTAGTTTCAATGTGGATACACCACAAGAAAGCCTTTGACTCTGTTTCCCACTCATGGACGCTAGAAGCCCTTCAGCTTGCTAAAGTTCCAGTGAGAATAGTCGAAGCCATAGCTGATCTGACTTTATCGTGGGCCACCATCTTGAAAATAAGCACAAAGGGTGACTGTATTATTACCGATAGAATACAGTATCGCAGAGGCATATTCCAAAGAGATAGCCTCTCTGTGATGTTTATACTTTCTGTAAACCCCTTGTCATTCATGTTAAGGAAGTCTGAACGATATCTCGCTTGTTCACAAGGAAACGGAAATACCAAAATTACACACTGTTTATTTATGGATGACTCTAAACTTTATGCAATGACTATGCATGAGATGAAAAAAGAGCCTTGACCTAGTTATAGCATTCTCAAAGGATGCATGGTTTGAGTTTGGTCAGAATAAATGTTGTGAAAAGGGGGAAAACTATAAACCAGACTAGTAACATCTTCATCAATGATTTGACTGTTTCTCCTGTATCTGACGAGGAATTTTACAGGGAACTAGGGGTGGATGAAAATTTATCTTACAATGGCACCTGTAACAAAATACGTGTCACTAAAGAATATTACAGCCGAATACACAAAATTTGGACCTCAGAGCTCTCTGTATTCAATAAAACAGTGGCCCACAATGTTTTTGCAGTGCCAGTACTCATGCCAATATTTGGGCTGCTTGATTGGATCCGATCCATTGATGTGACAACCCGAAAAATACTAACAAGCGCACATAATTCCCACATCAACAGTGACGCAGACCGCGTCTATCTAAAACGAAAACAAGGCAGCAGAGGCTTAAGATT
>NC_068996.1:31253822-31266106 GCF_001194135.2 Octopus bimaculoides | reverse complement strand
GATACAATTACAATTTTTCAAAACATATTATCAGTGGCCAGCATATTAAGAATTACCTTTTAAGGTGAAAATCATAAATAACTTATAAATAAGGGCAAAAGAAAAAAATTCCTATGCCAAATATTCCGAGAAATATACTTAAAATCGTCAATAACCACATATAATTCATCACAAGACCATGCATCTCGAAGCAAGCGAACAGAAATTTCTAAAAAAAAAAAATACCGTTATTACCGAATCAGTCCGATTTCTGAGTTAATTCTTAAAGAATTTTCTCGTCATCAGCGGCAAATACGTTAAGAAAATAAGTGAAATACTTACTTGCACTCATGGAACTAGCATACGCAAAGCCATGTGTACACTTAAGTACCTCAAATATATCTAAATAGAAATTTTCAGCACACCTCGAGACACGTGTGATCAGACTGAAAATTCTCATAGAGTAAGAGACAGTCCGGAAGTGAACGGTATTAAATTTATATCTATGGATATGTTTGTTCCATGTGTGCAAATAAGTATTTCATTTATTTCTTAACGTATTTACCGCCGATGACAAGAAAATTCTTTATGAATTAACTCAGAAATCGGACCGATTCGGTAATAACGGAATTTTTTAGAAAAATTTTGTCAGCTTGCTTCGAGACGCGTGCTTTTAGTGATGAATTATATGTGGTTACTGAAGATTTAAAGTCTATTTCTCGGTATATTTGGCATAGGATTTTCTTTTTGCCCTTATTTATAAGTTGCTTAAAATTTTCACCTTGAAAGGTATTTTTTAATATGTTGGCCATTGATAGAATGTTTTGAAAATTTTATCCTATATTAAATGTAAATTTAATACCATTCACTTCCGGGTTGTCTCTTACTCTATAAGAAATTTTAGTCTGATCACACGTGTCTAGGTGCTATTTGGCACCCTCATTTACATTTACATATATATATATATATATATATATATATATATATATATTTTACTCTTTTACTTGTTTCAGTCATTTGACTGCGGCCATACTGGAGCACCACCTTTAGTCAAGCAAATGGACTCCAGGACTTATTATTTGTAAGCCTATTACTTATTCTGTTGGCCACTTTTGCCGAACCGCTAAGTTACTGGGACGGTTGTCAAGTGATGTTGGGGTGGGGACAACCACAGACACACACATACATATATATACATATATACGACGGGCTTCTTTCAGCTTCCGTCCACCAAATCCACTCACAAGTCTTTGGTCGGCCCGTGGCTATAGTAGAAGACACTTGCCCAAGGTGTCACGCAGTGGGACTGAACCCAGAACCATGTGGTTGGTAAGCAACCTACTTACCACACAGCCACTCCTGCACCTATATATATATGTGTGTGTGTGTGTGTGTGTGTGTCTACATACATACGTACATACTTACATAATACATGTACAGTTATATATATATACATATGTGTATGTTTTTGCACATGTGTATATGTAGGTACATACATAAATGTGCATCTGCGGGTATATATATGTGTGTGCGTGTCTATGTGTATCTTCGTGTTCCTAGATATTTATTGACTTCCATGTTGCTTGAGCTCTGGTCATGTACAGGAATGTTATATTTTATATTATATCTTCTTTGTTTCTTGCCAGTTTAGCAGTATATTTTGTAGTTCTTCTAAAGTTAATGTCTCTACATTTACAGATAACAAAATATGTACAACTCCGAGAAAATATTTTATGATATCTACGTCTTGTTACCGTCTGTATTGAAATGATGCTCTGATCAACTTCATCAGTCGATACCTATAAATCAAGTATCAATCATATACTACAAGTCACTCAACAGACAATACTCTTCACTTCAAAACGTTTGGCATTCTTGTGTATTACAAATTGTTAATGCTAAACTGATTTTAATTGCTTAGTTATAATTATACTTTCTCTTATTAATGTGGAATTGGTTTTTCTTTTTAAATATTTTCAAAGAAATTTTGAATCAGTTTATTCAGAAATATTCCTCTCATAGTAGTTATAGTTTGTTTGTTTTTTAGTACTCGAAATGGAATATCTTTCTGTATTGCTTTTGATTTTCTTATCTTCTTTTTTTCTTTTAGAGGTAACATGGACGTTCCTTTTATATAATTATCTTCTCTTGAAATACCAACATATTAATCTCTTAAGAGTTAATTACTCAGTGACAGCAATGTAGATCTCTAGAGAACCCGCAGTATAAATTGTTAATAGGACACTGCAGCTATCGCTTGCTTTCAAACATTTTAGGTAGATGTTCTTATGACGGAATACTCAGCGTAGATTCAGACCATGAAAGACTTGGCTTGTGGCATACGAATATGTAAATTCCACAAATTCTTGATTGATTTCCCTTAGGATAAATATACACTAGCTTGCCATATCAAATATGGCTACGTAATGTTCGAGGACGTTATTATAGCAGTAGGCTTCACACCGACGTTTACTGATAAAGAATATATTTATACAACTATATAAATATGTGTGCATGCGTATGTGCGTTCGTATGTATTTATACATACAGGCAAACACATGCGTATTTACGTATCAAAATGTGTGTGTATGTGTGTGCGTGCGCGTGCATGAATGTATGTGCATACTTACGTCATAAGACATATAGACGGACAGATAGACAGACTGATTGATTGATTGATTGATTGATTGATTGATTGATTGATTGATTGATATATACTGTTCTTTTCACGTCCTTTTCATAAAATCATATATATAAAAGTATAATTTAAAACAGCCTTATTTGATATAATTAATAGCATAAGAACATAATGTGCTAATTAATTCTTTTTCATATAAATGGGTTTGTTTATAAATTTAAAACAAAGAATCTCGAATTCTCCTTTGTTTATTTGTTAGCCTTATGGATTAATTATTATATATAGACCATTTTCTAGAGATATAGCAGGTATATAAATAAATATCTTTCATAATTAATATTGTGTATTTTACGAGAATTTACTGACTTTTAGTTTGATACGTCCATATGTTTGCTTATTTATATATGTTATAATATCTAATATAAATATACTTATAACTGAACTGAATATTGTTGAAGTTTGACTCAACATGTCGAACTTATGATCAGGAACTTTTACAGGATCGGGAACTTTTACAGGATCGGGAACTTTTACATGATCAGAAGCAATTTTCAGTCTCTTCAGATATCGTTTAGCCCATCTAAACACTAGTTTCATGATCTCTGCTAAATTATACTGTGTTAAATTCATAATCTGGTGATTCTTTCGTACATCTATGGCTGAGAGCAGAACACATCATGGACCACAGTCTTCATACTAAATATAAATCAACAATATTTTCCATAAAGAATATAAATTCTGTCAGACTGATAGATAGATAGATAGATAGATAGATAGATAGATAGACAGACAGACAGACAGACAGACAGACAGACAGACAGACAGACAGACAGACAGATAGATAGATACATTTCTTTTATTAGCCACACAGGGCTCAACGAAGATGGGACAAATACAATGTAGAGCTTTTCTTTTTGGGAGGGGATAGATAGATAGATAGACAGATAGATAGATCATATGCTAGCCTGCGCCAAATTAGGACAGTTTTAAATTAGGCCGTATTTAACAAGTTCTTTATCATTGTAGTACTCCCTATTCATTTTTATGTGAGTGAATGTGTGTTGGTGTTATGTTCGTCTGTGTACATGGGTTTACGTATATTTGCATGTATACATGTGTTGCGAGTGTATACTTAATGTACATATTCTTTCTTTCTGTATGTATCAGAAGTTATGTATTAATGCATACATCTATACAAGTGTGTGTGTATTACTTAGATATATATATATATATGTGTGTGTGTGCGTGTGTGTGTACATATATTTGTAGATATATGGAAAGAAAAGGGGAAGATAGACATTGATAAATAGGTAGGACATGTAGGTAAATTGGAAGGTAGCTAAATCGGTTGACAGATAGATAAATTCGTAAGTAGGGAGTGTAGTGAATAGGCATACTGTCATATAGGTAGATCGGAAGATATATATTTACCAAATACGTAGGCAGACAGTCATACTGATGCAACATCAATCAGCCTTATTATATGTCTTCATTTTTGTGAAAATAACTGATTTCTTTTAATCTGATATTTCTGTCTGTTCTATCGATTATCTAATTATTTCCCTGCACTAATCGCTTTTTATCAACTTGCCTCATTGGCCGTCTATATATCCTCCTACTCCACCAAACCAATCTATCTGTTAAAAATCTAAATTCTTTAAATGTAGTGTTGTGATATTAATGCCTTCCAAAAGCAATTAGCGACTAAAATGCTGTGAAATGAGTTTACTTCCATTTAACATCTCGTTAAAGCTAACTTTAGTTTCTATACATCACGGACATAAAAATTTGTACCATTACTCCTATTGCATAAATTTGAGGTAATATTCCGTTGATATTATTATTAGGAGGAGTAGTAGTAGTAGTAGTAGTAGTACTAGTAGTAGTAGTAGTAGTAGTAGTAGTAGTAGTAGTAGTAGTAGTAGTAGTAGTAGTAGTATCATTATTACTATCATCATCATCATCATCATCATCATCATCATCATCATCATCATCATCATCATCATCATTATTATTATTATTATTATTATTATTATTATTATTATTATTATTATTATTATTATTATTATTATTATTATCATCATTATTATGATTATTATTATTCAGTAGTCTTATTTTTATCACGTGCTTTCACTGCACTACCGAATGCAGATCTGTGTGCCTTGGGTGTGTGATGTGGATCGTTGTGATGCTCTTAATTTTACTGTATTGAAATGTTTTACGTAAAATGTGCGCGGTGCCTAGTAGTGCTATTTTCTGTATGTTATATACTTTTGTAAGTCCTCGTGTCTTTGTTATGTATTTGTCTGAATATTTTTTTATTATACCTAAGGCACCCACTATGATAGGAATTGTTTGTTTTTAAGCTCCACATTCGAGTTATCTCTATTTCCAGGTCTTTGTATTTTGAAAGTTTTTCCATTTATTTTAGGGAAACGTTGTCATCTGCTGGTATTGATACATCAATTAGAAAGCATTTTTTTTCTTCATGATCTTTGACAACTATATCTGGTCTATTTGCCTTAATTTCTCTATCTGTGTGTATTGGCATATCCCAGAGTATGGTTGCTTTCTCATTTTCTATGACCTTTTCTGGCGTGTGCTTATACCATCTTTCTTCTGTTGTTATTCCATAGTGTTGGCATAACTTCCAGTGTATATAGGTCCCAACTCTGTCATGTCTGTGAATATATTCCTTCATAGCCGGGACTTGGCAGCCAGGGACAATATGATTTATTGTTTCTTTTCCGTCACTACATATTCTGAAGTTACTTGTATTTCTTTTCATTAATTATTTTTGGTGGTTTATGGTGTGAAAGCTTTGATCCTGGGCTGCAATTAAAAATCTTTCAGTCCTGAGCTTCTTAACCATTGATAAGATTTCTGTTTAGCTTAACCTAATATTTTCCATGTAGGAGATTTACTTGCTATCATTTTATCATGATACGCTATTGCTCCAGTTTTAGTTTGGATTTCAGTTGTTTTACAGCTTTTGTTGTTTCTTCTTTTTCTTCATAGTTGTCAGGTACTATGTCTTCTTTCTTGTATTTATCAGCTACCTTAAAGACAGAGAAAAGATTTTTTTGTTTTTCTCGTGTAACTGTTTGTACCAGTTTTCGGTGGGTTGCGACTGGGCACCTGGGGAGGCAGATCGATGCCGTCGGACGCTGAACTTACGGACCAGTTAAACTGCTTGGGGTCTGATTCGGTCTTGACCTCAAGAAATGAGCAGAGAGGAAGTTGTTCCTGAAAGATCGGGCTGAGGTGGCGAATGCCTACATCATCTCTGTCATTATTTATCATCAGATCGTCATGGTTTCCCCCCAGTACTGTTTGATGAGATTGTAACGTATCCTGTTTATTTTCTTGTAGAAGGGACGCGTTCCAACGGTCAGGTGGTCAGTTGCTGCCAATTCCCTCTGCGTTGTGGCATAGGTATGCCATGACTTTTGATGCTCAGACATGCACTCAAGTTGCGCTACCTACAACGATTTCAAGTAGCTGAACGCGTATGGCCCCGTTTGTGAGACACGCCTTTCCGTAGCTCATCGCCAGGTGCTAAATATCCTCTACAAGTCAGGAAATAGGATCGGTGGATGTTCCCCTTTAGCTATATACAAAGGATTAGTAGCCGAGAAGTGCGACGATGTCCGGGGACTATTATGGATAATTTCCTGATTTCTTTGGCCTGGCTTCGCTAGCAAGGAGCGCTACCAGTTCGAAATAAACTCTGCATGCACAGAAGTGCTGTCAGACGGGCTTGTCCGAGATGCTCGCAAAGCGACGAAATCGTTCTGAATGCACTCGTTCAGTATCTTGGCATTGCTGACTTGTGGATTTATGTTGAACAGCTGCCGTCGTGTGTGGGACGGATCCGTCTGTCAACCGAGTCCATAATGATGATTGCCCGCCACCCTCCTTTAATCGTGCAGGCAAGGCAGTTTTCCTTTGTCTGATGATTGTGACAAAAGAGGTTGTCTGATTGAAAGGAATGAGGACAGAAACATTTCTCTTTGGTAAAGCCCTCACTGACTTCTTCATATTTCACTTGAAAAGGAAAGTGAGAGTGGAGAGGAAGTTGCTATCCTCGAGTGAATTTATCAAATGGTGGGTGAAAGTTGCGGAAATAGCAAGAGTGGAAAGTGTTTTCATTTTTATCGTTACCATTTTATTTCTGACATTGTCTGGACTACACCAATAGTATTTTTGTTTAGAAGCACCCCCTGATCTGCAGGAGGTACGCATCAATGTTTTCAACAACTAACGGGAAAAGCAAATATTTTGCTATTTTCCTTATTTATTGAAACATGGTTGATAAAGAAATCATCATAATGTTCAACGACAGGATGCGTTACTGTCCGGGAAAACAGAGAATATGGATGTAACATTGACTACCCTAAATGACATCAGCGAGGCGAAAACATTTTCATCTCTAAGCAGCGTCAAAACAGTAAAACTGCAATTTAACAACAAAACATTCGGTGACGGTGACGACAACAACAGCAACAACGTCAACAACAATAGCGATAATAATGAAGTGAAACTTAAAGGAAAGATAAACAATGAAAATTTTTAAAGAACTGCAAACTTCACCGCCACCGGCCTCCACAACGACCTCCGCTGGCTTGGGGGTTTCTTTTGCTTCGAGAGGTTTAGAAGATTTCCCCATTGATGAAGGAGAGTTGAAATAGCCTGAAAAATCGTTAAAAGAAATGGAAGAGTAGCTCTAAACCCTCCACCCGATATGATCGAAAGTATCTTGAGATGCACGATTACATACAGTTACATCGGAGTAAAATCACACCGGTTGGAAAATGCCTCAGAGAGCTAAATCCAAAAATGCCTCGGGCGTGTGTGGGAACAGAAGACCCACATCAGCCAAGGAAAGAAGTTTGGGAAACTGAAGTAAGATTTGAGACTGAAGAAGAAGCCAAGTGTCATTTCGCGACGACTTTGAGGTATGAAGACTTCTTAATTCCCAGCAATCGTAGCCAACGCCTTCCTAAGGTTAGAGTGATGTGTTTTATAAATCAAAATAAAAGCAAAACTGAGACAGAGGGAAATTTGAAGATTTCATTCTCAAGACCCCGAAGTACAGATTTTTAATTAAAACGTTCTCAGACGTTTATAAAACAATCCGCGAAAACTTCCCATGTGATGGGATTTTTAAAAAATCAATCGACTAAAGGTTTTTTGGAAGGGCCTTTTCAAAATACTTTCGCCAGAAGAAGGCTCGGAACTTCTGGGTTTCTTGAAAATCAAGGAGTGACTTCCTCTTTTTCTTTCTCCGACTAGCATGACTGTGCTGAGGGTGGGGTATGTCAATGTGCATGGCCTACCATCAGTAGGCCATACTGGAAGCAAGATCGCATGTAAGCGATCTCATGTCGCTTGATTTAGATGTAATTTTTAATGGCCGCTGTTAGTGAAACAAGAATTTCTGGAAAGCATGCTCTAGCATCCATTTTCGAGGACTACGCAGTATTTTCATTTTGTAGTCTATTAGGAGTGAGTGGCAGTGTAACAATGCTACTCCAGAAATCCTTCGAATTCCAAGTACGGGTTATCTTCTTGGATCCGGATGGTAAAATGGTGGCCGTGGACGTGAATGGCAGTGAAAGTGACACTTTTTGATCAGTTTATGTCCCGTCAGGTGCTGGAAGGCCAGATTTCTTCAGGCGTCTCGAACATTCTTGGGAACGTCTCGCACTTTATTACTAGTGGGGGACTGGAATAGTATTTTGGACGCACGGGAGGACTATGTGAGTTTAGTACAGAGAAGAAGTGGGTGTAATAGCATCGAAAACCTGCTCAGGAATTCCCTAGTCTGACAAGTACCGACTGGATTTTTCTGATGCGCCACAATGAGTCATCCAGATCGTATTTAATATGCACAATCGATTTAGATAGGACCCGGTTACTTGGAGATGAATACGTCCTTACCCACACGCAAAGACTACAGGAACCAGATTAGCGAACTAGTTAAGCGGCAGTTGACGGGGTCTCTCGTCAACAAACGGTGGTGGATCGCCCAGAAGAGGGCGATTAGAGTAGAATCGAAAATATATAGCAAAGGTTTAGCAATAGAAAGAAGTAGATTAGAGAAAGAACTAGTTAGCAAATTAGAAGAGGCGATTAATAAAGGCATTGAGACCTACATATGTGTACGGCTTTCCAGCAGCCATTTCCTCGGCTGTTTGGGGAGGGTGTTTGGTCGACGGACGACCTGCCACAACTCCCGGTGGGACACGAAAAGCCGATTACGATCACTGACGTACAGGCGGCAATGAGCGATTGCACAAGTCGCAAATCACCCTGTTAGATGGTCTGCCCTATGAATTCTATGCGTTCATGACAGATTTGAGTGACAGACTCTTGACAGACGTCTTCTGTAACTGGCAGCAGAACGGAAGAATTCCTAGTGCTGTTAACCGGGGTGACACAGCCGAAGAAGGACGCCGACAGTGCTAAACACAGAGTTTAAGATTTTGGCCAAGGTGTTAGCGAAAAGGTTGGCGCTTGTCACCGATAGTCTAGTCGGTGAGGCGCAAACTTGCGCAATTTATAACAGGTCTATCCACGATAACCTCTACCATATGAGATCCATCGTAGAAAGGACTAAGACTAAAGAGGTCTTTGGTGGGGCGCTGATCAATTTAGATCAGTCGAAAGTTTTCGATAGGAATCCGTCATTAAAGCGGCCGGTTTCGGACTCGTTTTCAGAGGCTAGATTGCTGCAATGCACAAGCGGCAACTGCTTGGTGGTCAAAATAAACGGCTACCTATTGGAACCGTTTCGCATCGCACATTCGGTCCATCAGGGCTGCTCGCTGTCACCTCCTTTTGTATGTGCTGGCTCTCGAGCCACTACTAGGGATAATCGAGGAACCTCACCATCCAAGATCTCCCTGAATACCAAGGACAATTCCTTTCTTCTTACTCATAGGTCTACACTTAGAGCGGTACCATCCAGTTTCGCAACTTTCACCCACCTTTTGATAAATTCACCCGAGAACAGCACTTCCCTTTCAATTTCAATTGAAATTGAAAAAGCCAATGAGGGCTTTACCAAAGAGTAATGTCTCTGTTCTCATTCCTTTCAGCTTCGTCCATCAGACAACCTCTTTCGCCACAGCCATCAGACAAAGGAAAACTGCTTTGGTTACCCGATTAAAGTAGAGTGGCGGAGAATACAGGAGCAGAATTGGTTAGAACAGGGTGTACAGATGTTAATATTTGCGGATCAACCAAGCGTCGTCGCCATCCCGGAATTCATAAGCCTACCAGATGGCACAAAGCTAAACAAGGCTATTGCAAACAGAAGGCCTAAGTGTCATCTGTGCAGGGACACAAATCTCCTCAAACCTTTTGCCCACAGCAAAGTAAACCAACATTACTGCCGACACCATCGCCACAACAACAACAACAACTGCATGCAAAAACCGCAACAACAACACCGACAGAGGCAGGTGGCCACACCACTAACAACATGACTGAAAATAATAGTTGCGAAAATAGCAGCAACAACAATTACTACAGCATCCACACCGACAGCACCGCTATCACTAACAACAGCATCAGAAATCCCCAAAGCAACAGCAACTACTTCAACAAAACACCAAAACCGTTCCTACGACATAATCTTTCGCTCTTCGGACCACCCGAACATATCCTGTAATGAAGGAGACGGTGACAAGCCTAAATGGCCAGCGGTCACCAAGGTCAAGAAAAGAAAGAGGAACAAAAACGCACCATCAACTCAAAAAACTAATAAATTCGGACAAATGAAGAAGCCTCTGAGCAACAATGTTCAAACACCATCCCCAACCACGGTTGCAATAGCATTGTCAACATTATCACCATTACTATCACAATCTCTACCACAAGCACAGACATCACTACTACATGCACAACCTAATTCACACGCACAAGAGTTTGATCACAAATCCCAACAATTTGAATATATAAACAACCATACAGACATCAGCCAGAGCAATTTCATCACATCGAAAACCAGTGTACCTCCACACATAAAAATCATACAAGTAACACAAAACACATATAACACATTTAAAAAACAATACACTAATGGGGTAGAAAAATTTAGAAAAAACGTTAACAAAAATCATCACAGAGAACTGCTTGTGGAACACCTGTTCCCGTCCCTCACAACTGCGATAAGTAGTACTCTCTTGTCTATTTCATTGTCCAGCTTGGCCTTGCTCAGCATAGGCAGAATAAATGCATATAACCTTTGGTCGCCTTGGAAACACCTATTGGTTGTCAGTGAAACCAGACTCTCTGACCGTTGGGAAGCTGTTTATGTTCCGACCGGGGCGAGACAGCTTGGTTTCTTCAGATGTCTGGAAATGTTGTTGAGAATATATCGACTTTTAGTGATAATGGGTGAGCACAAACTTGGAGATACGCTTAGAGTATGTGGAACTAGCTATTAGAAGAGTGGTGTGCAAGAGTTTCACAAACTTGCTCAGACATTTTCAATTGCCTGAAAGGTACCGACTGGATTTTCCGAATGTGCCAGTGTGGATACGGACAAGCCTTATCGGGTCATCCGAGTCGTGTCTAGATAGTGTATCCTATAGGCCAGTAGATAAGAATAGTATAAATTGTCTACTTTTCAAAATCTTCGGTTACACAGACCACAAATTTGTGATCTGCACAGTCGACTTAAACAGATTTCGTAGGCAAAGACCCGGTTACCGGAAGTTGAACGCATAACTTGCCAAACTAACAGACGGATTAGCGAATTAGGTAAGCGTGCATTGACGAGGTCAATCGTCAACAACAAAAGGTGGTTTGCCCTGAAAATGGCATTTAGAGTAGAATCAATTAGGTTTTGTAAGGCATTAGCGATAGTGAAAAATAGAATAGAGGGCAACTTAGAAACTCAAAAGAGGCGCTTAGGAACCGATGTGCTGGGGACGTGATTAGTCCTGGACCAATTTTTCAAAGCTAAGCACGAAGGATAATTGTTAGAGTTAAGGTACGTGCTCTAAGGCAAGAGGGAACGAAAGCTACTCGATGAGCCCGAGTGACAGAGGTGCAATGTGGCAACAAAGTCACAATTTGGTCTTTGGTGGACCAAAATGAGCGCATGATACTCGAGTCTGAGCAGATTTTTGCAACATTTCAGTAGCACTTCGCCCAACTGTTGGGCGAATGGCAGTATGGAACGCAGGATGTACTTCAGTGCCTACCTATCTCAATGGCATGCCACGACTTTTAGCAAGGTGGGACAGAGCGTTGCGAAATGCCGATAACCGCTGCGGAAATACGGGATTAGATGATGGGCTGCATGGGGTGCAAATCGCATGGTTTAGATGGTCTGCCCTACAGGCAGACCTTTTATGTGCCAGGCATGTTTAGTGGCCTCTTAGCAGACATCTACTGTAACAGGCAGCAGAACAGGAGAATTCCTACTTTCGTGAGTCGAGGAATGGTGTTACTGCTAAGAAAGAACCCAAACTAGGGGGATCAAATAGAAAATTTTAGGCCCATAACGCTGCTAAACGCAGATTTCAAAATTTTCGTCAAGCTGTTGGCAAAGATGTCGGTGCTTGTCGTCAAGGAACTGATTGGTGATGCTCAAACATGCACAATAACAAGGAGATCCATCCACAACCTCCTCCTCATGGCATAACATCAT
>NC_068996.1:31246290-31253790 GCF_001194135.2 Octopus bimaculoides | reverse complement strand
GGGGGGGGGGGGTAAAGAAGCTGGTATGGGTGGGGCCCTGATCAATTTGGATCAATTTAAAGCCTTCGATAAGGTCGACTACTATACTTGCCGGTCGTTCTCACAGCGGTCGGTTTCGGTTCAATATTCCGTGGCTGGATCGCTGCAATGTACAATGACATCTGCTTGATAATTCGGATGAATGGCTACCTGTCGAAACCATTCAACGTCACATGCTCGGTCCGTCAAGTATGTCCAGTTTTGTCTCTTTTGTATGTACTGGCTCTAGAGTCATTACTGCAGAAATCGAAATGCATCCCGCGAGAAAACTGTGTCGGCATACGCAGACAACGTTACCGTTGTAGTGTCGAACTCCAAACACATAGATTTAGTCAGCACTAATCTAAAAATATGAGTCGGTGACAGAAGCAAAAAATTAGCCAAAAAAAATTCAGTGAGCCTGCAGCTCGGCACATGGAGAGCCAAATCCGTATCGTCCAATAAGGTTGTGGGATACATGCGTTCTATAGAGAGTTAGTGTAGTGGCGGGCAAGTGCGATGATGCTCTCGGGGAGACTCTGGTCGTCGAGAATCAACTAGCTGCTCTGTTCCAGAGGACTTTCGTGCCGGGCCCTATGGATAGTTTCCAGATATCCTTGGCCGGTGTGGGTGAGACATTGCTGGTTCGGGATAAACTCTACAGACATGGACGTGCTGTCAACCGGGCTTGTTCGAGAGGTGCGCAGAGCGATGAAACTGATTTGCACACTATCGTCCAGTGCCCGGGTATTACTGAAATATTCTACAAGCATTTTCCTTTTACTCCTTATATAAACAATCTACACTGATGAGACTTCTACTATCATTCATTCTCCTCATGGACAATCCGTTAATATTTATTTTAGAGTGCAAAGTCCCGTATAACTTTGATAATAACTTTGATAATTGTTTTTCCATCCACCTGAGAATGGACGCACTATATCTAACCACTGAAACTGCCCAGGCATTCATTACAGTGACTAGATTTCTCGCATTCAGATTGAATTTTAAAATCATTTTTACTTTTATCTAATGTCTCTCTAAACTTTTTGTTCATTTTGCATGTAAAATATCATCCACTTCTAAAATCTCCAAATATGTGTATCCATTATCTTCTGGTTCCCCCCATACTTTCTTCCGATGGCAGTTGTAGTCTACCATAGGTTGCTTTCTTCTCTGTTCTAATAGTGGGTGCAGAGCATTTAGAAATTCTAAATTCCATACCGATGTCACTGCTACATATCTGAACTGTTGTAACGAAAGAATATCTGGTTTTGAACTTCTCAACATTGTTATAATTATTATTATTATTGTCGCCATAGCTAGAAGTGTGTTTTTGGAGCGCTGTAAGTTTAAGACTAATTCACTTGTTTAAAAGGTTCTTTACTGTATTTTTTTGTTTAAATCGTTTTACAAGCCAGCTACCTTTCTGTGGGGATGGGGGAATGACGTTTGTTAACCAAAACCCCATTTTGGAAGTGATACAAACATTTTTCTTTTCAAATTTCTTCGAAAATTTGCTTCGAAGTAAATAAACATTGAAATTGGCAACGAAAAACGGGAGTAAGTAAGGAAGATGGTACGGTAATTTGCACAAGGACTTCCCCGTGCTCCCCACCATGATTAGCAGTAGACAGCAGGAAGAAAAGAAGGAAGAAGTAAAGATTCAAGAAAAGAAGAAAGAAAATGAAAAGCAAAAAGAAGGCAAGAGGAAGGAAGGAGTAAAGTCTTCCTCACTACGTGGAAATTGTAGTAGCACGAAGAACAACATTGAAAGCAACTGCGGCGAAGAATTTAACAAAAATGGTGTTAGCGGCGGGAAAGAGACTTTTAAAATATCATGGCAGCTAAGGAATTAGTTAACACTTCATTGGAGAACAAAATAGAAAAACTAAACAAGGCAGCAAAATATATGAAAGTGAATGGAAAGAGGGCAGAATTGACGCCTCGAGGCGACGTGCTTGAAGCAACAGTCAAACGGACAGCTGTCTACAATTGCATGAACACAAAGACAAGGAAACTCGAAAATACTAAATGCGACCAAGTGGAAAAAGACTTAAAAGACATATGGCAGGATATTCACTACATTGCGAGAGCGAGACACTACGGAGGAGTAGAGGTTCTTTATAAGACCGAGGGGCAGGTGATACAGGGCTCGGTGACCACGCGTAGCAACGAGGAAATGGCCCTCTTCCCTACGTGCATGAGAAGAAGTGCAGTGCGAATTACGGTGCCTGGTGTCCCACCAAGCTTGGATTTATGATGGGTTTTCGCCTGTATCTGTACGGACGGGGTGGGGGGAGAATCTCCTGGATATTAAAAGATCGAGGAGGGAGAACTGGGTTGGGACTACTTTGGAGGTTCTTCTCCACGTGAAGCCAGAGGAGTTAGAGAAAGTCCCAGACCAGACTTCCCTCTCGAATGGAGTAGAACTAAAGGTGAACGTGGAGAGCGGAAGGCCAAGGTACAATGATTTTGGTTCAACGAGCCACTTACGGTTTCTCTGTCCACAGAACTAGAACAGAAGAGCAGGAATAGATGTCGAAATGAAAGCACCACAATCCATGAGTCGACAAAAACAACAATAACAACAACAGAAAGATAGGGGAATAGAAACAGAAATGGAACCCAAGGAGACAAAACAGGCAAGTGTTAGGGTAATGATGGCAGTGGGAGTAGCACCAGTAGCAGTGACGGAAGCTTCAGTAGCAGGAACAACAACAACAACAACTATAAGAGAACCAAAACAACTAACACCAGAAGAAAACATACAAGACACGGACTCTTCCACGCATTCAAGTGATGATGACGGGGAAGCCCAAAAGGCAAAAAAAAAAAAAACAAGAGACAGAAAAAAGGTAGAAATCCAAGAAACGGCAAACACAGGCACACTGATGACAACACCAACGCTCCAAGCACCACAATCACCAACACCATCAGAAACACCCACTGCAGAATCAAAAACACAACAAAAAAGAAAAATGCCACTACAACAACAACAGCCATCGGCGCAGCAGTAGAATTTCGTGCAAGTGAGAAGGGCCGATGAAAAGTTGATGGCTCTCATAGCACAAAACGAGAACATTGAAACAGAGGGGGTGATTTGCAGCCTCAACACTTTTAGAATACCGGGGAGCTTAATGATGGTGCGAATGACATTAGAGATATATACGAGCATTAAGTGGAGCTACCCATATGCTATTGGATCTCCCAGTGTAACGGGCAGCATATGGCTTTTAAGGGGGTTTCCAGAGGAACCCAACAAAACAGACAGGACGGAGAACCACTCGACCATAAACAGCATCAGGCGGGTAATTGACATTTTCTTTTTCCTTTCCTTACTTCCTGGCCAGTATGGTGGTTCTTAAAGTAAGTTGTATAAATGTACGTGGATAGGGTAATCTGTAAGTCATCAGATAGGAATAGCATAGGATGTCTACAATTTGAATTCGACAACTACACAAACCTGTGACCTGTATGGTTGACCTAGACAGGGACCCAGACACGAGAAGCTGAACGCGTCCTTCCCTGCACGTCAAGCTTTCAGAGACCGGCTTAGCAAGTTAGTCCATCAAATGTTGACGGGTGCAGTCGTCAACAACTGCTGGTGGGAAGGGGCCTAAAATGGATGATTGGAGTAGAAGCTGTAGAATTTAGCAGAGAACTAGCGATAGAGAAGACTAGAGTAGAGGGAGACCGAGTTAGGAAATTAGAAGAGGCACTCAGTAGAGGTATTGCGACCGGCATGCTGAGCTTCTCAACCATTGCTGGGATTTTTCTCTGTCTATTTCTTTTGCATTTAGTTTAGCTCAGTATTTGCCATGAAGGAGCTTTTCTTGCCATCGTTTTATCATGGTCTGTTGTTCTAGTTTTAGTTTGGATTTCATTTGTTTTATAGCTTTTGTTTCTTCTTCTTCTTCTTCTTCTTCTTCTTCTTCTTCTTCTTCTTCTTCTTCTTCTTCTTCTTCTTCTTCTTCTTCTTCTTCTTCTTCATATTTATTAGGTAGCATGATTTATTTTTGTATTTGTCAGCTTCCTTAAATACTGAAAACAGTATTTTGTTTTGTTCGTGTTTTGTGACTATTTGTATTAGCTTTCCTTGCTTCTGAAGTAGGTATGTTTGCAGTCCTATGGTGGTTATTTTATAATAGTTTTCCAGCTCTATAAGGCCTTTCCAACATTCTGTACGCTGTATATATAACCTTTCTATGTCAGATTTTAGATCCTGTCATTATTTTTCTTATTTTCCTGTCTATTTTCGTTAGTTCGTTAAGTGTTAATATCTATTATCTTGTTTTTAGCATTGAGCTCCGTTTTTAGTATTGATTTAACTCGTCTATAGTATTCTTTCTTCATTTTCTCTTTCATTTGTGTGTATCTAGTTCATTGATTCCTAAATATTTGTATGTCTGGCTTTGGTCTAATTCTCTTATTTCATTGCCTTTATCTAGTGTGATGTTGCTACTCTTAACTAGTTTTCCTCTTTTCAGGGTTGCTTTGGCACATTTTTCTAATCCGAATTTCATATCTGTTTCTTTCGTAAATCCATATACTGTCTGTAGTAGTGTTTCCAGCTGTTAAATTCATGTACTGTCTGTAAATCAAACACAGATTGTCTTTTGTTATTTTTGTTGTGTTTTTGTAATGAACCATTTTCAGTTATACGCCTATCATCTTCAGTTTCAAAATATAACAAGAATAAGAAAAAATTAAAAATACCGAAAAATGTAGAAATTCAAAGCTTCAACCTGACTATCCTGCGTTCCGTTCTGGACAAAGAGAAGTTAAGTTTTGCTTAATCGTAACTGATTAATACAGTAAAAAAGAAAGAACAAAAAAAAATCAGCCAGTTATTTTTTTATTGAGTTTACGTTTTACAAACATTTCTTTGTTTCGTTGATTGATTAGCTTCTGTCAGTAGGATATGCCATATCAATCATAATCATTATATATGTCATAAGAATGCAAACCAGTGGTCGTTAGAATTTTCCTCTCTGAATACAGAGTACTATCATGCAACACAATCGTTCACCCATTTCCATTTCGTTTTATTATTTCATATGTTGTAATCAAATGATTCTTGAGAATTTGTCCGTGGAATAATCTTGCAATCCACTTCTATCTAAATACATAAAGATACCCGTGCAGCAACTAACTTTACAACTAGTGATTGATTTTTGGTCCCTGTGAATTTGACAGATCCAGAAAATCCTTTTCTACTTAGTGTTTGTTTTTTTAAATATCTGCCTATATCCCATCGCTATACAAATATTGATCTGCATCACTAATATTTCTATCTTTTATAATTCACATTTTATAATTCATATTTTTACAATTCATATTTTCATTTTTATAATTCACATTTATAATTCACATTTTATACTTTTTATAATTTACATTGTACAACATTGTACAACGTTGTGCAACATGTGAATTGTCGGAAACATTACAGTTTTGGAAGACATATAGTACTGTATAGCTTTCTTTTCTTCAAGAGTTTAAAACGTGAGTTGTTTTTGCTATTCACCGATTGTAGTTCAATAATATAATTACCAGTCATACATTGTGTTGTTGAGTCAATGAACTGCAGAAATCTACAATTCTGGAGTTTGTACCAATTTAAGTAAATATTATCGAGGCGAACCACTACATTGTTGCACGTAGAGGGTTAGTGCTGCCAGAGACAGCTGTTATATCACCCTCAACAAAAAATAACGTATGGTATACAGCAGGTTTAATTACACTGCATCTGGAAAAAAAGATGGAATATCATTAATTGTACTCATTCAGAGAGTATAATTAATAATATGCGGTTAAACAGCAATTCTTGTAGAATGTGGAAGTCGCGATCACCCGAGAACTAGGCATTTTCAAATATACTAGAGAAGAAATTAAATGTACCTCAATGATATTAATTCTCAGACGCACCATCCATAGTGAAGGTAATATTAACTTGAAGTAGTAAATCTCGAAAATCCAGTTTAATACAATTATGCAGTTGGGAAAATAGATTAACCTCAATGATTTAATGTTTAAACATGCTAATTGTTCACATCTGCTCATGTAATGTTATTGTTCTTGTAGTAACTAATTCTCTTATCGCTATTTTGATAAGTGAAGCCCTTACTTCATTGAGGAGGTCTAATAACACAGAAACATATCTGTAGTTGCCTGCCACAACCTAACGCAAAGATTAAAATTATATTAGATATTCAGCTAATGTTTTCGTTTCCTCACCATATAATTATTTATTATTAGATTTTTTTGTGTTCGCTGCACAAAATATATTGATTAAAAAATATAATGAGCCAATGGAAAAACATTGAGTAAGCTAAAATTATGAATTTGATAAATTAGTTAAAGGGTGATGGTAATGTACTAAATGTCGTACGCTTAAAAAATTCTTAATGAATTGAAATTTTTCTCTTAAAGAAGACAAAAGGGCATTGTTGTATGTTAGTAGCTCTCAGAAAAATGTAAAGATAATTCCAAATGTTCAAGAATCTCTTCAACTAAATTTACAATACTTAAAGGAAAAATCTGTTGTTTATTTTTATAAGTATTTAACAGAATCTTAACTTGCATATAATGTACTGTGAGTGTATTACATCAAATAAAAATACGTAGTCGTGGCTGGAACATCTGTACATTTCGACTTGGGACTAAACATTAATTTCTGCTTCCTCCACACAAAAGAAAAAAGATTTTTTCGTTGCTATTATATCCTTCTCTAGGATTCCAGTTTCATGTAATATTCCTCACCACCACCACCAAAAAAACCTCAAAGCTAGAAAAAGTAAACTGCAACGATGTATAAAATATGAAATAAAAATCAAATCCCGAGTGAGAATAGCCAAATTCCGCAAACACGTCTTAATCTCACCAACAAAATATGTCAAGATCATTATCTTGAACATTAATGACGACAGAACAGTCATGAACATTTAGGAAACAATCAACAAAAATAATGAAAAAAAGAACGAGTGCGTTTGTATATACGCGTGTGAATGTATGTCTATCTCTATGCGTGTGGGGAGGGATATGAATGTGTGTGTGTATGTGTCTGAGAGAAGAGAAAGTGCATATATCTTTCTTTTTTAAAAAAAAGAGAAGTCAGGTAATCATTGAAGAGTAAGCATTACTATCTAAAAGAGAGCAAGGCTGCCCTGTTAATGTTGTCCAGGATGGAGGAATCAATGAGTATTAATGATAACTATTGATAATTTGTTTAATTAAGAACTGTACAAAACGTACGTGATTTCATTAAATGATATACTTAATTATACTTTTTGTGGTATTATTATCATTGTTGTTGTTGTTTTTGTTGTTGTTGTTGTTGTTGTTGTTGTTGTCATTATTATTATTATTATTATTATTATTATTATTATCATCATCATCATCATCATCATCATCATCATCATCATCATCATCATCATCATCATCATCATCATCATCATCATCATCATCATCATCATCATCATC
>NC_068996.1:31229053-31242000 GCF_001194135.2 Octopus bimaculoides | reverse complement strand
GCATGACCTCGCAGGTGGGGCCCAGTTGGAATTTTGTTCAGGTCGTGTAGCCCATCCCGCTCAAAAGGTCCCTGAATAAGGTTTGTTTAAGGATGTTGAGCAAAACACCTATGTTTCCAAAGGTGGATTATTCAAACCCCAAAGAATTCCTCTCAACACTTGGCTATGATGCTCCCCCACTACTTCTGCTCATAATCAGAGATGCACATATCGTCAGCCACCAAGGGACATGCTCAACTGGTTAAGGTCAAACAACTGACAAGCAAATCTGTGGTATTGAGCAGAATATTTACCGTAGCCCATCTTTTTATACCAAGACAAAACAATGTACATGATAAGACTTCCAATCAGTTAGGATCAAAAGCCATGGGAGTCACTGCATCAGGGTAAATTGTCAGCAGGCGGTCACGGGATTCGACCTTGTATCCCTCAGATACCGGCTAAGTATTCTACCTGGAAGCTAAACGGCACGTTGACTTATTATTATTATTATTATTATTATTACTATTATTATTATTATTATTATTATTATTATTATTATTACTATTATTATTATTATTATTATTATTATTATCATCATCATCATCATCATCATCATCATCATCATCATCATCATCATCATCATCATCATCATCACTATTATTATTTAATGCAGCGATCTGGCAGAATCGTTAGAACGCCGGGCGAAATGCTTAGCGGTATTTCGTCTGTCTTTACTTTCTGAGGTCAAACCCAACCGAACTCGACTTTGCCTTTCACCCTTTCGGAGTCGATAAATTAAGTACCAGTTGAGTACTGGAGTCAATGCAATCGACTATCCCCCTCCACCAAGTTTCCATCAACGGTTCTCAGATGAATGAAGCTGGTCGACCCTCTTACCTCATAAAACAGATTGCTACAACACTTACTGCATCTTAAGAAAGGTGCCTCTGTCATGCTGCTCAGAAATTTGGAACCCCGCCAGGCTTTGCAACGGCATGCGTCTGGTCGTTCAAAAGGCGATGCCTCATGTTATTGGGGCAACAATACTTACAGGATGTGGTAAGGGGGATACTATCTTCATACCAAGTATACTTCTCGTTCCACCTGGTAAAGACATTCCTTTCGCATTCAGAAGATTGCAATTCCCTCTCCGGGTCAGTTTTGCCATGTCGATTAACAAATCACAGTGTCAGATGCTGACGGTTGTAGGGCTTAATTTAGAATAACTATGCTTTTCCTATGGTCAACTATATGTTGGCTGCTCTCAAGTGAGGAGCCGACATAACCTATTTGCTTTTGCAACTCGCGAGAAAACCCAACATATAGTCTATAAGGAAATTTTGTAGGTGCCTATCCACCAACAAGTAATCGCTGTCGTTTGTATAAGTGCTTACATTTGCTGTGTGTGTGCTATTTTTGTCCTTTTGACAATACTACGTACGCCTCTGAGGCTGTTGTTGCTATACATTATAAATGTTCAACGTCCCCGTTTTCTGCATTTATATGTTGCTATCACGCTTTGCTATTGATGTTCCGTAATTTTAACTTAATCTTTTCCTACATCCTATTTACACATTTTTTTGACATTCCAAGGTCGTTTTTGTGACCACTGACTTTTAATTTTTAATTGTTATATTGTTTACACGTTGTAAAACCCATTGTATCACCCTGTTTTCGTCTTTTATTTTGGTTTATGTAATTTTATGTGAGCCCTTGTGGGCAATAAAAGAATTTATTATTATTATTATTATTATTATTATTATTATTATCATTATTATTATTACTATTATTATTATTATTATTATTATTATTATTATTATTATTATTATTATTATTATTATTATTATTATTATTATTCAAGGCTGCGCGCTGGCAGGAACGTTAGAACGCCGGGGTAAATGCTTAGCAGTAGTTCGTCTGTCTTTACATTTTCAGTTCAAATTCCGCCGAGGTCCAACTTTGTCTTTCATCCTTTCGGGGTCGATAAAATAAGTAACAGTTGGGCATTATGGCGATGTAATTGACTTATCTCCTACCCAGAATTTGCTGGTTTTGTGCCAAAATTTGAAACCATTATAGTTGTTATTATTCAGTAGTCTTATTTTATCTATTTTTATCATGTGCTTTTACTCCACTACCGAGCGCAGCTCTGTGCACTTTGGTTATGATGCTCTCATTTTAATTATATTCAAAGTGTTTTACGTAGGATGTGTGCTATTTTTTTGTATGTTATATGTACTTGTAAGTCCTGGTGTTTTTGTTATGTATTTGTCTGAATATTCTTTTTATCGTACCTAATGTGCCTCCTATGTTAGGAGTTGTTTCTGTTTTAAGATTTCACTTTCGAGTTACCTCCATTTCCAGGTCTTTGCATTTTAGAGAAACATCGTCATCTGTTGGTATTAGTACACCAACTAAAAACATTTTTTCTTGATAATCTCTGATAACTATATCCGGCTTATTGGCCTTAATTTCTCTATCTGTGTGTATTGGCATATCCCAGAGTATGGTTGCTTTCTCATTTTCTGTGACCTTTTCTGGCGTATGCCTATACCATCATTTTTCTGCTGTTTTTCCATAGTGTTGGTACAGCTTCAAGTGTATATAGATCCCAACTCTGTCATGTCAGAGACAATATGATTTATTGTTTCGTCTCCATCTCAACATATTCTGCAGTTTGTTGTTGTATTTCTTTTCATTACATGTTTTTGGTAATTTCTGGTGGGGAGGCTTGTGCTGTAATTAAAAGTCCTTCAATCTCTGCTTTGAGTCCTGAGCTTCTCAGCCATTGTTGGGATTTTGCCTGTATATTTTTTTAGTTTAATCCGGTATTTGCCACGAAGGGGCTTTTCTTGCCATCATTTTATCATGATCCGGTGTTGTTCTGGTTTTAGTTTGGATTTACGTTGTTTTACAGTTTTTGTTGTTTCTTCTTTATTTCTTCATAGTTGTTATGTATTATGAATTCTCTTTTGTATTTGTCAGCTTCCTTAAAAACTGAAAAAGTTTTTTTGTTTTGTTCGTGTTTTGTGGCTATTTGTATTAATTTTCCTTACTTCTGATGTAAGTATTTCTGTAGTCCTATGATGGTTATTTTGTAATAATTTTCTAGCTGTATAAGGCTACTAACACCTTCCATACGTTGTCTATATAACCTTTCTATCAGATTTTGGGTGATGCATCGTAAATCCTGTAATTATTTTTCTTGTTTTCCTGTCTATTTTGATTAGTTCATTTAGAGTTCAGTTAAGTATATTGTAGCTGTAACTTTAACTGGGACGGCTAAAGTGTTTATACCTATTATCTTGTTTTAGCATTGAGCTTTGTTTTCAGTATTAATCTAACTCGTCTATAGTATTCTTTTCTTATCTACACTTTTATTTGTGTTTGTTGTGTCGTATCTAGTTCATTGGTTCCTAAGTATTTGTATGTCTGGCTTTGAACTAATTCTCTTATTTCATTTGCTTTATCTAGTGCGATGTTGCTAATCTTATCTAGTTTTCCTCTTTTCAAGGTTGCTTTGGTACATTTTTAAAGCCAAATTTCATGTTTATTTCTTGGGTAAATCCATGTACTATCTGTAGCAGCGATTCTAGCTGTTTATCATTTGTAGCGTACAGTTTTACATCATCCATATACAAAAGATGGTTGATTATTTGGCCGTAATAGTTGTATCCACATCCAGTTTTGTTTAGCATGTCAGATAAAGGTATCAAACAGAAAAGGAGTGGAGAGAGCGCGTCTCCCTGGAATATTCCTCTTCTAATGGGGATGGCTTTGGTTTTTAGGAGTCCCTCTTTTGTTTGAAGCTGTAGCACTCTCTGCCATCTATTCATGGAATGTCTTATATATTTTATGATTATTGGAGAATACTATCAAAAGCTTTTCGGTAATCTATCCAGGCCATACTTAGACCCTTCTTACTGTGGCTGTCTTCAGTTACGGCTTTATTGATCATTAGTTGATCTTTATAGCTGTATGAGCCCTTGCAGCATCCCTTCTGTTCTTCTGGAAACAGGTTGTTTTCTTCCAGATGCTTGCTCATTCTCTGCGATATTATTGCAGTAAAGGCTTTACAAATTGTAGGGTGACAAGTTATCAGTCTATAATTTTGTTGGTTTGCCGTTTCAGTGGATTTGGGAATTAGGATAGTTTTCCCTTCCGTGTGCCATTCAGGCATTGTCTCTGGCTCTGTTAGTATTTCATTAAATTTCTCAGCCAGCTTTTTATGTGTTCTTGTTAGGTATTTTAACCAGAAGTTGGGGATCTTGTCGTACCCGGGTGCCATCCAGTTGCTTTGTTTTTTGCAGTACTTGAGTGACCTCTTCAGTTGTTATAGGGGTCCAGAGTTGTTCAGGTGCTGTGTTCATTGTTTTGATAGACCTTTTCTGAACTTGTTCCTTCGCTGACAATACTCTCTTCCAAAATTCTTCCACTTCCTTTGCTGTTGGTACTGCTTCGATCTCTATTTTATTTTTGCCAATTTCCTGGTAGAATCTTTTGGAGTTTGGGTTGAACTGTTTGTTTTGTTCAAAGAAACGTTGACGGATACTTTGTGCTTTGGTGAGGATATCTTGCTTTAACTGTTTTTCTTTCTTTACCTCAGGTATACCTTGTTCTGTAATTTTGCGTTTAAGTAGTATTTTTCTTCTCTTCTTGATTGCCTACTAATTTCATTAAGGATTGACAGATTCTTTCTCTTATTTTCTATTTTTTCTGGATTTTATCCTCAAGGTTTGTTTGGGTGGTGATACTCGTATGTAGATGGGTTTGAGGGAGTATCCAGCTTCTTTTGTGGCCACAGAAGCTACTGCATATATTATATTATTTATCCTGATCATACTGACGTTTTTTTTCTTTGACTGTTAGTTCTATCACGGCTAAGTTCAAGCTATTTCTTATTGATGTTGTTTTATTACCAATTTTAATACTGAGACCTGTGGCTTTCAATTCTTTGATTTTTAGAGTATCATAATCATTAGTTTCACCTTCGCTGTTTCCAGGTTTTAGATTTGTTTCGTATTCCCTCCCGTTCATATTTTTGTCTCCAGTGTTCTGGTTTGGTGCATTTTGCTTATCATCATACACTCTTACAGTCTGAGTTAGTTGTCTTTCGTTGTCTACTTCGTTTTTGTTGGACATGTTAGGTCTGTTTTCGTCTTTCACAGTCCCAGTGATATTATTTGGCATTGCTGTGCGGTTGCTATTTACGTTTTCTTGATGTATTTTTCCTTTTAAGTGTTCTATTTCTATTTCTGATATTTTTTTTTGGGGGGGGGGTTAGAATATATCTCTGTATGTTAGCCAGTTTATTAGGGTTCATTGCTGTATCCAAATCTTTATCAAGGTTATTTTTCTTCCAGATTTTATATGTATATGTTGTTGTGTTTGGTTCTGTGGGTAGCGCACTGCTGTAAAATAAGCGTGTAGGATTGAAATATATTCTTCACATGTCCATTTATGCTTTTGATTTTATTTGCGGGACATGAAGCCCTTTATTTTGATGGTCATCATTTTCGTAGGTTGCCGGTCCGTTCATTTCTGGTATTAAATGGTTTTGCATGTGAAGTTTAAAGTACGTACTTTCTGTTTGTTATCCTTGGATAATACGGGTGTTATTTAATTTAGTTTTCATTTTGTTTTGTGCATGGTGGTTGGGGACGGAGGTGGTCTGGTGTTGATTGGATCGTAGTGTGGAGAGCGTGTTTACACTTGTTGTGCGGTTGATGGAAATGAAACACAGTTAAAATACAACATTTCATTTGGAAAATAGAAATAAATTTTAGTATTACTTACTCGAATATAGTCCAACACTTTTGTCGGTTATTTAAGGCTCCATTTGTTGTCTATATTCCCGATGTTTTTGGATATATTTCGGAGCAGAGTTTTATCACTCTCACGTGTTAAAAGTCCCCGGTGTTATTGTTGTTGTTGTTGTTGTTGTTGTTATCATTATTTAAGACATCAAGCACACCGAGCAAAATGCTTTGCTGCATTTCGCCTGAATTTACGTTCTGAGTTCAAATTTCGTTGAGGTCGACTTTACCTGTCATCCTTTCGAGGGTCGATGAAATAAGTATCATTTGCACACTAGGGTAGGTGTTAACGAATAATCCCCCCACGAAAATTTCAGACCTTGCGCTTACAGTAGAAAGGATTGCTCTTATTGGAGCAGCGAGTGTGCAGAAACATTAACGTATCGAACAAAACACTAAGCAGCATTTTTTTCCGACCGAGGTCAACTATGACTTTTCGCGAACGATAAAATTAAGTACCACTCAAAACCTGAAGTCAAAGTAATTGAACTGCCCATCACCTCAAAGTTTTTACATTTTGCCAAAGGGACAATGGGGTACAAATATGCGAAGCCCAATATACCCACCATGACTACCCGTCTGATAAGGGTACACATGGTACATGTATCACAGCCATATGTGCGCGATATGGTGATCTCATATCAAAATAAATACCGTATGACCTTGCAGGTGGCACCCAGTTAGAATTTTCTTCAGGTTGTGTAACCCACACTACTCATTGTTTTAATCACAGATTAAAAAGATTTTATTTACACATGTTAGGCACAGGAGTGGCTGTGGGGTAAGAAGCTTGCTTCTCAACCACATGGTTTTGTGTTCAGTTCCACTGCGTTGATCCTTGGACAAGTGTCTTCTCCTATAGCCTCGAGCCGACCAATACCCTGTGAGTGGATTTGGTAGACGGAAACTGAAAGAAGCCCATCGTATATATGTGCGTCTGTCTGTCTGTTTGTGTCTCTGTGTGTTTATGTGTCCGTGTTTGTCCCCCCACCATCACTTGAAAACCGATGTTGGTACGTTTACGTCCTCATAACCTAACGGTTCGGCAAAAGAAACCGACGGAATAAGTACTAAGCTTACGATGAATAAGTCCTGGGGTCGATTTGTTCAACTAAATGAGGTACTCCAGCATGGTGCAGTCAAATGACTGAAACAAGTAAAAGCGTAAAAGATTTACCGTTTCACATCCAAAGTGGCTACCACACATAATTAGGTCACACGACAAAACACTACAATGGCAAAAAAATTACAAAACGAAAACATAAAATTTTCTGTGTAGTGAACTAATAATAGAAGAAAATATTTCAAATACTGAAATAGACAAATGAAAGATGACCGGTAAAGTGTGTCAAAATAAACTTGCAAGTCTTAATGATCCCCAAACTACCACAAGAACAGTACCGGAATTGTACCCAGTAAAACGCGCCAAAGTAATGTGTATGGGATTGAGGATTTAGGACAGAAACCTGAGCTGTTATATGTGTCAGAGCAAAATACATCTAAGAGGTGAATGCACGAAAGAACTGGAAAAATTGGAAGCAAATTTAAGAAAACTGAAAATTATGAAAATCAACAGTAACAACGAAGAGAACAACAAACCCCAATTTCTAGAACACCACCAGTAAAAACTCTGAGGATAGGAAAGGAAATAACTTTAGGCCCAGTATCACAAATATGTGATCAAATACTTCACTTTCTAACAGAACCAGCCTACAGCACCATATCTTCATAATTACAGAAGAAAATACAAACGGAAAAGTGAGGAAATAGCAGGGAAAAAAAGGACTCAACATAAAATAACGTAAGCAGGTGAGAGAGAACAATGTGTTGTTAAGCGACAACAAAATCCTTTCTCAAAAAAATACCGAAGCGAATGCATAGATCGAAATTGAACTAAGATTGGTCGTTCTTCGAAAATCAAACATATATAACAGTCATGGACTCTCAGAAGAAGTTAGAATGACAATAACGTTAACATTCAGAATATAAACAACTCAAAAAAATAGATTGCTAGTAAGATTAAAATATCTTAAACTTTAAAAAACAATACCTTCAAGATGTTGGTATTACACGAAAAATGCTTATTGCACTTGAACACAATTTGAAAAGTGCTTCTTTCCTTAAATGATGTCTTGTGGTATGTTTCATTGCACTTTTTATATATTTTCGTACAAATGTGTGTGTGTGCGTATCTGAAGCCTAATAGAAAACTTATGGAATCTAAGAAGTTCTTACTATTCTATCATCTTCAAGAACATAGTTATATATAATGTAGAACAAATAGAAATTTGTTCTGCAATATATCTTCACTTAAATTACTATAAGAGGGCTTTAGAAAATATGATTTCAGAGGAATAATTAATTTTATATCTAAGGACTTGACAGCAATGAACAAACAAACATGCACAATACGTCCGTAACAGAAACATAATCTGTTGAACCTCTGACTTACATAGTCAGAACATTTTATGAACTGCACAGTCAGAACATTTTATGAATTACACAGTCAGAACATTTTATGAATTTTATTCCAAAATATTCCTCTATTGGCAACAAACTGCATTACATGAAGCATTTAATTGTCAGAATACTAATATTAGTTTAGTAGCTTTTCTATGGTCGGTAGTGTTGTTTCAAATTGAATGGGAGAAAAGTTATTTTGTCGGCAATGCTGAATATAATTTGTTAAAAACTGCTGAGGCTATTAGAAAGATAAGAAACTGTGAAAATGGTTGAAGATATTAGAGTGGTTTATATTGGAGTATAGATATATAATATCTAAGAACTGAAAGAGAGAAAGGGACATAAAAATTTCATAAGGATGTGAGGAGGAAAAAGAAAGAGAGTAGTTTGGGGTTTATGTGAGAGACAAAGAATGTCCAAATAGCAAGGAAATAGAAATGTTTATAAAAAACGGATGAATTTAAATTATCCAGTTGGGATAATAGATGTTAGAAATCAATTTGAAAATATGAAGTGTTATGAACAAATGATAAAAAATGAAAATTTGAAAAATGTTAGTCTCATAGTCTCGAGAAAATATCTGCTGAGAGGAAACGAGTCTCAAAGATAAATTCATCCTTTTGGAAAAGTTAAAATATTTGACTGTTTCGCATTGTTTATGCACGATTAAGAAAAGAGAAGTTAGACGCGATATTTCATAAGATTCAATGATAGTTTCTAATGGATTTGAGAAAAGTACTGTTTTGCTTTGTTTTGTTTTTGTATTGTAATTTGAAGCAATTTTAATTTAAACCTTAAAATGGTTTATATATTTGTTTTAAAAATGATTCACAAAAAAAAACAGGAGCGGATTTCACCCAAAAGCGGTAACATTAGAGGTGCATTTGCAGTTCAATAGACATTTATTTGTGTGAATACAACTGTACGTTTGTGAAGTAAGGAGTTGATATAGGTGAAGTAAAAATACGTGTACAGTGGTTAGTGTCAGATAAAGTTGCAGAAAGTTAGTTGTCGAAAATAAGAAATTTTTATAAAATCTGTCAAATATGTCATAATTCTTGTCATATTGTCATGATGTTTTTGTAGGAGTTATAAAAAAGGCTGTTGTTAAAACTTATACCACATAAAAATCTATTTCTATGGGAGTTCATAGATTGTTATTGATATACGTATCATTTCGGAGATTGGGTTTAGTTTCATGTTACTGTTATATTTCCAAGGCTTTGTCAAAATTTATCCGTTAAAAGAACGATGGAAAAGGCATTGAGAAATATTTCTGGCTGGACATTTTGAGAATAGTTTCATAGTTTGAGAGTAGAATGAAGTATTTTGTATGTTTCTCTCCTTGGGGAAAATTAGAAACTGTTTAGATTGAAAATAAGTTTGGGAGCTGACACTCATAAATATAGACTCGACCATTGTAAATTCTTTTTTTGTCGAAATCAACTTTTGTTGTTGATTTACATTACGGAGGATAATAATGCCGTCTTCTCTGTAAAACCCTCTTACGTTATTTAGAAATTTAGAATGTATGCTGGTTAATACACAAAATTTTAGTCACTGACAAGGGAACCCTTAGTTGACGGAGAGATTTTAATGTATTTCTAGAAAGTAATATAATGTCAATCTTAGAGAATATAACTAGTGATAATTGCCTTGCAAAATTGATTACGTTCAAAAGAAAATAAATCTCAAATTGGGTGATCTACATTTTCTTTGGCAGGAAGAGACTAAATTAGTGTTGTTCCAAGGGGTAAGTTGAAGCTGACTTCAGTTTGGAAATTACGCAATCAAGAATATGTTTCCTAATGACATCAATATCTATTTTGATTGGTTAATTGGCTTTAAAAATCGGTGGTGTGCGAAAGTTTTTGTGGTCTTTCAAAGCAACGTGTAGATATTATAATGCCAGAATTTGTTTTACATATAATTCGGTCGCAATTTTATGATGTTAGCGTTGATATTCAAAACAGTAAATTGTGTTATATTTTGGTGATGGCAGAGAAGATGGATTTGTTCTAAACTAGTTTTAGAATTTCCTTTTCCTGATTTGCGAAGATGATTGTGTTGGTTTTAATCATTATCATTTATTATATTTCTGGAAAAGACTAGTAATCAATATAAACTTATCAGTTTTGGTGATTTCGAGATCAACTTCAATCATTTGTTATGGTGCACTTCTATATCTTAAACCCGAATTTTGATCGGTGATTTGGTTACTTTTGTCAAGATCGAGAGTTTTCTATATTAAACCCTTAATGAAATGTTCCGTTTGTGCAATAAGTATAACTTATAAAACAAACCACCTAACCGCATGTCCATTCCTGCAACTATATGTTGTTTATCCCATTTGTATACATGTGCGCGCGTGTGTATGTGTATGCCTGTGTGTGTGTGTGTGTGTGTGTGTGTGTGTGTGTGTGTGTGTGTGTGTGTGTGTGTGTGTGTGTGTGTGTGTGTGTGTGTGTGTGTGTACATGCGTGCGTTTGTGTGTGTGTGTGGGGTGGGGGTGTTTGACGTACGGTTTCTCTAATTTGTATAAATTACTTCAGTGAATGGTGCTTTTTGAAGGTAAGTAATGAAAACACTTGCTTCCGCAAAATATGTTCCTTAAATGATAAAGTAATTCAAACATAAGAAATATAGCGAAACAAAGGTTTCCTGGCTTTTTGATACTTACCGTTATAATACCTTAATCTACTTTCATAAACTAAACTATTCTAAATCAGTGTCTAGTCATCTAACCAGTAGACCATAACCAAGACCATTAACGCCATTTCAAAGTTGTTGTTGTTATTGTTTTTGTTGTTTTTAATGTTGAGATCTTCTTTGGTTGATTGATCAAACAGAAGTAGCTGATCCAATAGAATATTAAGTCGACATTCTACTCGTACGCACAACCGCCATGTTTTCGGGTCATGCTTTTGTAATATTTTGAACATAAATAAATGTGTTGTCTCCCTTTCTCCCCACTTTGTTGTTTGTTTTTGTTTCGGGTTTTTTTCTTTTTTGTATTTTGGGTTCTGAGTTTTTTTTCTGTTTTTGTTAGATTTGATGAATGATATTTAGCCACTAAATTAAGAAGTTCGAAAGATAATGTAGAATATTTCCTATTGTTTCTTGCAGATTATTCCTATTTTGAGATAGCTAGAAAATTTATTGAACGAAATCTAATCTCCTGAGTGATCAGGATTTTTCTTGACTTATGTGGTATCTATTTTAAAGTGGGTGGATAGTATTTCAGGGAGTGTTTTATTTCTAATCTAGAAAGATTTAAAAACTATGTAAGATTCATAGAGTTTTCTTCGCAGAGTTTGCTTCCCAATATTGGTTGACGAGGATATAGTAGGATGAACTGACAGAGAGGAGGCTTCACAGCTGTCCTCGAATCTGATACCTGTATAACTCAAGGAAATTAAAGAGGAGAGATTTGGCAACGTTATTTCTGAAAACGACTACAAAGAAGCTTTCTTATTCCTTTAAATGGTCTTGGTTAAAGTGCTAAAACGTGCACAAGAGATTGTGATGAATAAGGTACTTTGTGTGGTTCGTCTCTGAATATAACAAAAAGTGAACATATATATGTGTATATATGTATGTATGTAGATAGATAGATAGATAGATAGATAGATAGATAGATAGATAGATAGATAGATAGATAGATAGATAGATAGATATTATATAAATATATATATATATAATATATAATTAAAAGGGTAAAGGTTTATCAATTTATTAATTTATTAATAAATCAACAATTAATAATTTTTACCAAGCCCTTCGGTATGTAAACACCATTATCGGTGGAGAACTTATTTAAAAGTTCTTATACATTTATAAACATAATTAAGGGATCAGCAAACATTTGCTTCACCACATACCGAAGTTCAGAAATAGCAGCTAAAAAAGCTGAGACTCCAACAGATAGCATTACTTGTAACTCACAAAGGCAAAAACAAGAAGAAAAAACAAATGAAAACTAACCGTTCGAAGTTAATCATAGACGCGTTTCTGGATTATGAGCGATAATACTCAATTTCCTTCATCGGTATGATATTCTAGTAGTAAATTCGACTATGCTAGCAAAACTGTGCATGCATGAACGAGTGAACATTCATGCATCGGCACAACCTGAAAGCATAACCGAACCTACCTCGGCCAGCCAGTCCACTATTTCTTCCTCAAGAAATTACCATGTGCGTCACAAGCAATACCGTAGAAAATTTGCGGTTTACTATCAGGGAGTGAATAATTATTACAATTTATTAATTTATTAATAAATCAACAATTAATAATTTTTACCAAGCCCTTCGGTATGTAAACACCATTATCGGCGGATAACTTATTTAAAAGTTCTTATACATTTATAAACATAATTAAGGGATCAGCAAACATTTGCTTCACCACATACCGAAGTTCGCCGATGCATGAATGTTCACTCGTTCATGCATGCACAGTTTTGCTAACGTAGTCGAATTTACTACTAGAATATCGTATTGATGAAGGAAATTGAGTATTATCGCTCATAATCCAGAAACGCGTCTATGATTAACTTCGAACGGTTAGTTTTCATTTGTTTTTTTCTTCTTGTTTTTGCCTTTGTGAGTTACAAGTAATGCTATTTGTTGGAGTCTCAGCTTTTTTAGCTGCTATTTCTGAACTTCGGTATGTGGTGAAGCAAATGTT